>NC_064880.1:55594104-55796604 GCF_929443795.1 Astur gentilis | reverse complement strand
GCAAGGCCCTAACCCTAAGGCGACACCCTAAGGCAAGGCCCTAACCCTAAGGCGACACCCTAAGGCAAGGCCCTAACCCTAAGGCGACACCCTAAGGCAAGGCCCTAACCCTAAGGCGACACCCTAAGGCAAGGCCCTAACCCTAAGGCAAGGCCCTAACCCTAAGGCAAGGCCCTAACCCTAAGGCGACACCCTAAGGCAAGGCCCTAACCCTAAGGCGACACCCTAACCCTAAGTCAAAACCCTAAGGCGACACCCTAACCCTAAGTCAAAACCCTAAGGCGACACCCTAACCCTAAGTCAAAACCCTAAGGCGACACCCTAAGGCAAGGCCCTAACCCTAAGGCGACACCCTAAGGCAAGGCCCTAACCCTAAAGCAAGGCCCTAACCCTAAGGCGACACCCTAAGGCAAGGCCCTATCCCTAAGGCGACACCCTAAGGCAAGGCCCTAACCCTAAGGCGACACCCTAAGGCAAGGCCCTAACCGTAATGAAATACCCTAAGGCAAGACCCTAACCCTAGAGGCAACACCTTAAGGCAAGGCCCTAACCCTAAGTCAACAGCGTAACCCGACACTCTAACCATAATTCAACACCCCAAGGCAGGGCCATAACCCTGCGGAGAGGCCCTAACCCTAAGACAACACCCTAACCCTAAATCAACACCAAAACCCAACACTCTAAGCCTAAATCAACACCCTAAGGCAAGGCCCTAACGCTAAGTCAACACCCTAAGGCAAGGCCCTAACGCTAAGTCAACACCCTAAGGCCACACCCTAACGCTAAGTCAACACCCTAAGGCCACACCCTAACGCTAAGTCAACACCCTAAGGCCACACCCTAACGCTAAGTCAACACCCTAAGGCCACACCCTAACGCTAAGTCAACACCCTAAGGCCACACCCTAACGCTAAGTCAACACCCTAAGGCCACACCCTAAGGCAAGGCCATAACCCTAGAGTCAACAACCCAAGGCGACGCCCTAACCCTAAGGCGACGCCCTAACCCTAAGGCGACACCCCAAGGCTATGCGCTAACCCTAAGGCAACATCCTATGCCAATACACTAACCCAACACCCTAACCCTAGGGTGACGCTCTAACCCTAACACAACACCCTAAAGCAACGCCATAACCCTAAGGCAACACCCTAACCCAACACCGTAACAGCACTAACCTTTAACCCTGACCCCTAACCCTAATGACCCTGACCCTAACCCCTAACTCCCTAAACCCCTGACCCTAATGACCCTCACCTGACAGCTCAACCCCACACCCTAACCCCTAACCCGACACATTAACCCTAGGGTGACGCACTCTCCCTGACCTCCAACAGAACACCCTTACCCTAACCTGGAAACGTAATCCTAACCAGACACCCTAAACCAACAGCCTAACCCTAACATGACACCCTAAACCTAAGCTCTAAACCTAAACTGACAACCTAATCCTAACCCTTTGACAGCTGACCCGTGACTGTTGACCCCTGACCCCCATGAAGTTTGACCCTAGGCACTGTGAGCTTTGAGCACTGACCATGCTGACCTTTGACCTTGACCCCATGACATTTGACCACCTCCCTCATACGCTCCTATTGCTGTTGCACCTACCCCTCTACTCTAGATGCCTGGGCAGAGCAGCTCCAAGCCAAACGCACCCACGCACACCACACAAAACGTAGCAACGAGGTGATCCAAAGAGAGAGAGAAAACTCTCCGCAAGAAGAATGACTCCCGGACGGGAGCTGCCAGCCAGCAAGATGACCTACGGTGTCCAAGACCACGAAGCCAGGAGCCTCGACGATGGCCCTGAAGAAGAACAGGCAAAAGGAATGGCCCGTTACAAGATGGTACCGTCACGACCGAGATCGTGGACGCGCAAGAAGCCTGTCATTGAGACCTAGGAACGGCAAGGGGCGGGGAAGAACTCCCGTCCCGAGACAACGCACGGCTAGAGAGCAGAGCTGACAAAGCAGCCCACAAGAGCGCCGCAGAAGAGAACCAGCAGAAACCTTCCGACGCCGATCCACGCTTCAGACCTCCAAGCGCAAGAAAAGCAGCACCTGATTAGCACGGTGCCTATGAACAATGCCATACAAGACGCGAGGGACTGATGCCAAATCACACGCCACGCTCCCCGAGTGCAAAGACTGATGACGGCGTCAAGACCCGAACAAGGTCGAAGGCACACAAGACAGTACACAAACTACACACCACCACAGACACAGACCGGAACTGCCCTGCCCAGCATGCGCTGCTCTAGAGCTGAAAAGTGACGCGCTCCCTTCGCCTGCCCACAGAGGACTGCTCCTGCCCTCCTACTCTACTTTAAAACCGCTGCCAGCACTTCCCAGCTCTGTCCCTCCCTCCCGGCCACTCCCCAGTCCACGTCCCTCACCTTACCTTTCAGAAGGCCAAGGGTACAAATCCAGCCTCCACACAACTGACATCGGCTAACTGGGACCATCTGGCAGTCAGCAGGTTCCTCTTCCTCGTCTGCAGTGAAGACAGTCAAAAAAAACCAAACCACCACCAACACAATCAGAAGAGGCAGTAAGTAACCCATCAGCCAACACCAGGTACTTTCCCAACAGCCCACTTCATCACACACACACCACAGTGTTATGCCTACCTGCTCTTTCCAGGGTCACCCCCTGCAGCCATCTTCTCTCAGGGTACCTGACAAAGCAAGACACACAGAATTAGCACAGCCCTCACAAGAATGCACCAGCCCCACGCTCCTCCTAAGACACAGCTCGCCTACAACACTCGTCCCATTCCAAAGCTGGCCCGCGCAGTGCCTGCAAAACAAAAGGTAAAGAACCAAATGAGCAACCACCTAATACTTTGATATTCAACACGGACCCAGCCGACAACCACCTCACCTCCTTAGGCTGTACATTGCCCTGCGTCTTCACCCCTCTGAGGTTACATGCACCACCTGGAAAAAACAGAGATGCATGCCGAGAGGCTGCCCGAAACTGCGGCATGCCCGGTCTGATTCGCAACTCCCTCTCCCTTACCTTGGCTGCTCAACTACCCCACTCTGTCATCAAAAAATTTCCACGTCAAGGCATGCGTACCATCTGCAAAAAACACAAACGAGATGCTTTCAACTTTGCCAACAATACAACACCCCCAAAAGAACAGTTCCTTTAACCCAGCAGTCACGACTCACCTTGCCCGAGTCACCTCTGCTACCCATGGCCCGCTTCGCTCCTTGCAAGAGCAAGATAGCCTCCAGAACAGAAGGTAAATGCTGAACCGGGCAGCCCCAAAATACTTTGCTATTCAACACCGACCCGGTCGACGACCACCTCACCTTCTCGGACCAGCATGTAGCTTAGGAGGAGACCTTACAGTGCACTTCACGGTACATAAAGTGTGCCCATAAGAAACCTGCAGAGGGACTTTTTACAAGGGTGTACAGCCATAGGACAAGGCGGTAACGACTTTAGTCCTAAAGAGGGTACATTTAGTTTAGGCATGAGAAAGACATTTCTTACTAGGGGTGGCGAGGCACTGGAACACGTTGCCCAGAGAACCTGCGGGTGCTCCCTCCCTGGAAGCATTCAAGGCCATGTCAAATGGGGCTTTTAGCAACCTGGTCTCACAGAAGGACTCCCCTGGAGGGAAGGGGAGTTGAACTAGAGGATCTTTATGGTGCCTTCCAAACCATTTTATGATTCTATGACATTCAAATCCCACTGTAAAACTCTTCTGAGAAGGGCTGGTCAACCCTCCTCCCTTTCCCAGCAGTCCCAAAACTTAAGAAACCCCTTTTCTTCTCCTCAACACTCAGGAAAGGAACCCCACTGCTTCCTGACATCTCCTGCCCTCAATCTGCACTCCTGAACCCCCTTCAGTGCCTACTCCTCAGGAGCCACTCTTCTGAGCCACATCCCAAATTCTGGGGGCATCCCCTAACCTACAGCTTCAGAGAGACTCTGACCTCTGCTCCATGCCCACAAAATAAAGTCAAGTCCCAAGGCTTGTAATCTATGAGGGGCCTGCCACCAGCTGCAAGGATTCTAGGGACAACTTGGCATTCTGTGGACAATGAGGAAAGGCCATGAGGCATCCCAGACCCTGAAAAGCCATTCTGCCTCACGGCCCTGCTGCTTTCTTCAGTAGTACTAAAACTCCATATACAAATACATACAAGATGCTCACCCTAACCCCTACTAAACAACGTCACCATCATTCCTCTTAAGACAGATATCATCAACTGACACAGTATACAGCAGAACTGGTGAAATAACAAGGTTCCATTTTCATTACAGTTGGAAATACCAGGAAAACACAATGCATCAATTAAAAAAACCAAAAAAAAGAAAACAAACAAAGCCTACTATGAAACCATCTTTCTACCCCTGAACACTCAAAACAAAACTACTGACCTGAACAAAAGAAAGAAAAAAAAAAAAGCTGCATACAAGTGTTACTTTCTACCACACATGCTGCTGAACCTTGACTGGTCCTAAAGCTCTTACCTCAGGCAGACACCTCTTCCCAAAGGGCTGAGCTAACTCAAAAGCTGCAAAGCACTCAAGGAAGAGCTGAGCACCAACACCAAAGAAACCCAGAGGCACAATGAGCTCCCCCAGCAGAGGCTGTGGCTCAAATACCCCCAAGGCCCCGCCCACCACCCTTAGCACAATCACCTGGGAAAGGGGAAGGGCAAACCACCAGAAGTTATAGACTCAGCTGCAGGGGCAGCAGCACTGTTCTCACCTGCCTTAAATTTACAGCAATTGAGACCCTGAACAGAGAAAGTAACCCCCCCAGGAAATTGCATTACTCCTACTCCTGTGCTACAGCTACACCTATTGCATCAGCAATGGGACCAGGTCAGGAATTAAACTTAACTTGTCTGGGAGGTAGATAAAAAAACCCATAGATGGCCTTCTAAATTCGGTAGATGACCTTCTAAACAAGGGATGCTTTCAACTCAGCCAACAACAGGACACTTTAAAGGAACAGTTCCTTTAACCCAGCAGTCACGACTCGCCTTACCCAAGTCACCTCCGCTACCCATGGCCCGCTTCGCTCCTTGCTTGTGACCTTCCACATACAAGAAAAAAAGAACCCGCTCAGCTAGTCCTAGTGCCACCAGCCACATATTCCGTCCGATTCCTCTCACGGACCCACCTTCTTATGCTCCGCTCCCCTCCTACGTCACACACAGCTTATCCCTCGGCATCTGAAAAAAATCCCATATTGAAAGAGTCACCTGGCTGCAGAGCAAGAGCTTCACAATTCCAGAGGTCTTGATTCCATCTACGAAGACCATCTGGAGTGCAACTACAGCCTGCCCTGTGAGAAAAAAAAAAAAAATAAGAAAAGGCCAAAACTTTAAGCCTTTCCCATGCAAGACATAACACCTCAGAGACTCAAATCTGCTTCATTAAACCTCAACAGCCCACACACCACACAGCTCCAATCACCTCTGTAAAACACTGTCAATTTGGCCGTCCAAAAAGCCCACCGACAGCTACCCAATCTCAGATGACTTGACAACCCTGGCCTAAACAATCAAGGCAAATCAATGTTACACCCAGAGACTCCTACAGCTGTTGCACCTAGCCCTGACTACAGGTCACCGGACAGAGGAGCTCCAAGCCAAACGCACCCATGCATACAACACAAAACGTAGCTACGAGGTGATTCAAAGAGAGAGAGAAAACTCTCCGCAAGAAAAATGACTCCCAGAAGGGACCTGCCAGCCGGCAAGATTACCTATGGCGTCCAAGACCACGAAGCCGTGAGCCTCGACAACGGCCCCAAAGAATAAAAGGCAAAAGGAACGGCCCGTTACACGATGGTACCGTCACGACCGAGATCATGGATGCACAAGAAGCCTGTCATCGAGACCTAGGAACGTCAAGGTGCGGGGAGGAACTCCCATTTCGAGACAACGCACGGCTAGAGAGCGGAGCTGACAAAGCAGGCCAGAAGAGTGCCGCAAAAGAGAACCGGCAGGAACGTTCCGACGCCGATCCACGCTTCTGACCTCCGAGCGCAAGAAAAGCGGCACCCGACTGGGACGGTGCAGATGAGTAAGGCCATTCGAAACCCTAGGGACTGCTCCCAAAGCGCACGACACGCTCCCCGAGCGCAAAGACCGACGACGGCGTCGAGACCCGAACAATATGGAAGGCACGCAAGGCAGACTACGCAAACTACACACCACCACAGACGCAGGCCGGAACTGCCCTGCGCGGCACGCGCTGGTCTCGGGCTGAAAAGCGACCCGCTCCCTTCCCCTGCCCACACAGGACGGCTCCTGCCCTCCTACTCTAACTTTGAAACCCCTCCCGGCACATCCCAGCTCCGTCCCTCCCAGCCGCTCCCCAGCCCGCGTCCCTCACCTTAACTTTCAGAGGGCCGAGGGTACGAATCCAGCCCCCGCACAAATCACATGGGCGAACTGGGACCATCGGGCAGTCGCCAGGTTCCTCTTCATCGTCTCCAGTGAAGACAGTGAAAAAAACAACCACCACCAACACCAGCAGAAGAGGCAGCAAGTAACCCATCAGCCAACACCAGCTACTTTGCCAAAAGCCCGCGTCATCACGGCCACCACAGCGTTACGCGTACCTGCTCTTTCCAGGGTCACACCCTGCAGCCATCGTCTCTCAGGGTACCTGAGAAAGCAAGACGCACAGAATTAGCACAGCACTCGCGAGAAGGCACCGGCCCCACGCTCCTCCGCCCTAAGCCGCAGGTCGCCTCAGACGCTCGTCCCGTTCCAACGATGGCCCGCGCAGCGCCTGCAAAACCAAAGGGAAAGGCTTAACTGAGCAACCACCCAATACCTCAATATTCAACACGGACCCAGCCCACACCCACCTCACCTCCTCAGACCGCACATGGGCCTGCGTCTCCACCCCAACCCTGACATGACTCCCTAACCCTAAGCTCTAATCCTAAACTGACACCCTAATCCTAACCCCTTGACAGCTGACCTGTGACTGTTGACCCCTGACCCCCATGAAGTCTGGCCCTAGGCAGGCACTGTGAGCTTTGACCACTGACCCTGCTGACCTTAGACCTTAACCCCGTAACATTTGGCCACATCCCCCACACGCTCCTATTGCTGTTGCACCTACCCCTCTACTCTAGATCCCCGGGCAGAGCAGCTCCAAGCCAAACGCGCTCACGCACGCAACACACACAACGCAACAAGTACCAACGAGGTGATCCAAAGAGAGAGAGAAAACTCTCCGCAAGAAGAATGACTCCCGGACGGGAGCTGCCAGCCGGCAAGATTACCTATGGCGTCCAAGACCACGAAGCCGTGAGCCTCGACAACGGCCCCAAAGAATAAAAGGCAAAAGGAACGGCCCGTTACACGATGGTACCGTCACGACCGAGATCATGGATGCACAAGAAGCCTGTCATCGAGACCTAGGAACGTCAAGGTGCGGGGAGGAACTCCCATTTCGAGACAACGCACGGCTAGAGAGCGGAGCTGACAAAGCAGGCCAGAAGAGTGCCGCAAAAGAGAACCGGCAGGAACGTTCCGACGCCGATCCACGCTTCTGACCTCCGAGCGCAAGAAAAGCGGCACCCGACTGGGACGGTGCAGATGAGTAAGGCCATTCGAAACCCTAGGGACTGCTCCCAAAGCGCACGACACGCTCCCCGAGCGCAAAGACCGACGACGGCGTCGAGACCCGAACAATATGGAAGGCACGCAAGGCAGACTACGCAAACTACACACCACCACAGACGCAGGCCGGAACTGCCCTGCGCGGCACGCGCTGGTCTCGGGCTGAAAAGCGACCCGCTCCCTTCCCCTGCCCACACAGGACGGCTCCTGCCCTCCTACTCTAACTTTGAAACCCCTCCCGGCACATCCCAGCTCCGTCCCTCCCAGCCGCTCCCCAGCCCGCGTCCCTCACCTTAACTTTCAGAGGGCCGAGGGTACGAATCCAGCCCCCGCACAAATCACATGGGCGAACTGGGACCATCCGGCAGTCGCCAGGTTCCTCTTCATCGTCTCCAGTGAAGACAGTGAAAAAAACAACCACCACCAACACAAGCAGAAGAGGCAGCAAGTAACCCATCAGCCAACACCAGCTACTTTGCCAAAAGCCCGCTTCATCACAGACACACCACAGCGTTACGCTTACCTGCTCTTTCCAGGGTCACACCCTGCGGCCATCTTCTCTCAGGATACCTGAGAAAGCAAGACGCACAGAATTAGCACAGCACTCGCGAGAAGGCACCGGCCCCACGCTCCTCCGCCCTAAGGCGCAGCTCGCCTCAAAGGCTCGTCCCGTTCCAAAGATGGCCCGCGCAGCACCTGCAAAACAAAAGGGAAAGGCTTAACTGAGCAACCACCCAATACCACCATATTCAACATGGACCCAGCCCCCACCCACCTCACCTCCTCAGACCGCACATCCGCCTGCGGCTCCACCCCAACCCTGACATGACACCCTAACCCTAAGCTCTAAACCTAAACTGACAACCTAATCCTAACCCTTTGACAGCTGACCCGTGACTGTTGACCCCTGACCCCCATGAAGTTTGGCACTGTGAGCTTTGACCACTGACCATGCTGACCTTAGACCTTGACCCCATGACATTCGGCCACCTCCCCCATACGCTCCTATTGCTGTTGCACCTACCCCTCTACTCTAGATCCCCGGGCAGAGCAGCTCCAAGCCAAACGCGCTCACGCACGCAACACGCACAACGCAAAACGTACCAACGAGGCCATCCAAAGAGAGAGAGAAAACTCTCCGCAAGAAGAATGAATCCCAGACGGGAGTTGCCAGCCGGCAACACGACCTACGGTGGCCAAGACCACGAAGCCAGGAGCCTCGACGACGGCCCCGTAGAAGAAGAGGCAAAAAGAAAGGCCCGTTACAAGATGGTACCGTCACAACCGAGATCGTGGACGCGCAAGAAGCCTGTCATCTTGACCTAGGAACATCAAGGTGCGGGGAAGAAGTCGTGTTCCGAGACAACGCACAGCTAGAGAGCAGAGCTGCCAAAGCAGCCCACAAGAGCGCCGCAAAAGAGAACCGGCTGGCACCTTCCGACGCCGATCCACGCTTCTGACCTCCGAGCGCAAGAAAAGCGGCACCTGACTGGGACGGTGCAGATGAGTAAGGCCGTTCGAGACCCTAGGGAGTGTTCCCAAATCGCACGCCACGCTCCCCGAGCGCAAAGACCGACGACGGCGTCGAGACCCGAACAATATGGAAGGCACGCAAGGCAGACTACGCAAACTACACACCACAGACACAGGCCGGAACTGCCCTGCGCGGCACGCGCTGGTCTCGGGCTGAAAAGCGACCCGCTCCCTTCCCCTGCCCACACAGGACGGCTCCTGCCCTCCTACTCTAACTTTGAAACCCCTCCCGGCACATCCCAGCTCCGTCCCTCCCAGCCGCTCCCCAGCCCGCGTCCCTCACCTTAACTTTCAGAGGGCCGAGGGTACGAATCCAGCCCCCGCACAAATCACATGGGCGAACTGGGACCATCGGGCAGTCGCCAGGTTCCTCTTCATCGTCTCCAGTGAAGACAGTGAAAAAAACAACCACCACCAACACCAGCAGAAGAGGCAGCAAGTAACCCATCAGCCAACACCAGCTACTTTGCCAAAAGCCCGCTTCATCACGGCCACCACAGCGTTACGCGTACCTGCTCTTTCCAGGGTCACACCCTGCAGCCATCGTCTCTCAGGGTACCTGAGAAAGCAAGACGCACAGAATTAGCACAGCACTCGCGAGAAGGCACCGGCCCCACGCTCCTCCGCCCTAAGCCGCAGGTCGCCTCAGACGCTCGTCCCGTTCCAACGATGGCCCGCGCAGCGCCTGCAAAACCAAAGGGAAAGGCTTAACTGAGCAACCACCCAATACCTCAATATTCAACACGGACCCAGCCCACACCCACCTCACCTCCTCAGACCGCACATGGGCCTGCGTCTCCACCCCAACCCTGACATGACTCCCTAACCCTAAGCTCTAATCCTAAACTGACACCCTAATCCTAACCCCTTGACAGCTGACCTGTGACTGTTGACCCCTGACCCCCATGAAGTCTGGCCCTAGGCAGGCACTGTGAGCTTTGACCACTGACCCTGCTGACCTTAGACCTTAACCCCGTGACATTTGGCCACATCCCCCACACGCTCCTATTGCTGTTGCACCTACCCCTCTACTCTAGATCCCCGGGCAGAGCAGCTCCAAGCCAAACGCGCTCACGCACGCAACACACACAACGCAACAAGTACCAACGAGGTGATCCAAAGAGAGAGAGAAAACTCTCCGCAAGAAGAATGACTCCCGGACGGGAGCTGCCAGCCGGCAAGATTACCTATGGCGTCCAAGACCACGAAGCCGTGAGCCTCAACAACGGCCCCAAAGAATAAAAGGCAAAAGGAACGGCCCGTTACACGATGGTACCGTCACGACCGAGATCATGGATGCACAAGAAGCCTGTCATCGAGACCTAGGAACGTCAAGGTGCGGGGAGGAACTCCCATTTCGAGACAACGCACGGCTAGAGAGCGGAGCTGACAAAGCAGGCCAGAAGAGTGCCGCAAAAGAGAACCGGCAGGAACGTTCCGACACCGATACACGCTTTAGACCTCCAAGCGCGAGAAAAGCGGCACCCGACTGGGACGGTGCAGATGAGTAAGGCCATTCGAAACCCTAGGGACTGCTCCCAAAGCGCACGACACGTTCCCCGAGCGCAAAGACCGACGACGGCGTCGAGACCCGAACAATATGGAAGGCACGCAAGGCAGACTACGCAAACTACACACCACCACAGACGCAGGGCGGAACTGCCCTGAGCGGCACGCGCTGGTCTCGGGCTGAAAAGCGACCCGCTCCCTTCCCCTGCCCACACAGGACGGCTCCTGCCCTCCTACTCTAACTTTGAAACCCCTCCCGGCACATCCCAGCTCCGTCCCTCCCAGCCGCTCCCCAGCCCGCGTCCCTCACCTTAACTTTCAGAGGGCCGAGGGTACGAATCCAGCCCCCGCACAAATCACATGGGCGAACTGGGACCATCCGGCAGTCACCAGGTTCCTCTTCATCGTCTCCAGTGAAGACAGTGAAAAAAACAACCACCACCAACACAAGCAGAAGAGGCAGCAAGTAACCCATCAGCCAACACCAGCTACTTTGCCAAAAGCCCGCTTCATCACAGACACACCACAGCGTTACGCTTACCTGCTCTTTCCAGGGTCACACCCTGCGGCCATCGTCTCTCAGGGTACCTGAGAAAGCAAGACGCACAGAATTAGCACAGCACTCGCGAGAAGGCACCGGCCCCACGCTCCTCCGCCCTAAGGCGCAGCTCGCCTCAAAGGCTCGTCCCGTTCCAAAGATGGCCCGCACAGCACCTGCAAAACAAAAGGGAAAGGCTTAACTGAGCAACCACCCAATACCACCATATTCAACATGGACCCAGCCCCCACCCACCTCACCTCCTCAGACTGCACATCCGCCTGCGGCTCCACCCCAACCCTGACATGACACCCTAACCCTAAGCTCTAAACCTAAACTGACAACCTAATCCTAACCCCTTGACAGCTGACCCGTGACTGTTGACCCCTGACCCCCATGAAGTTTGGCACTGTGAGCTTTGACCACTGACCATGCTGACCTTAGACCTTGACCCCATGACATTCGGCCACCTCCCCCATACGCTCCTATTGCTGTTGCACCTACCCCTCTACTCTAGATCCCCGGGCAGAGCAGCTCCAAGCCAAACGCGCTCACGCACGCAACACGCACAACGCAAAACGTACCAACGAGGCCATCCAAAGAGAGAGAGAAAACTCTCCGCAAGAAGAATGAATCCCAGACGGGAGTTGCCAGCCGGCAACACGACCTACGGTGGCCAAGACCACGAAGCCAGGAGCCTCGACGACGGCCCCGAAGAAGAAGAGGCAAAAAGAAAGGCCCGTTACAAGATGGTACCGTCACAACCGAGATCGTGGACGTGCAAGAAGCCTGTCATCTTGACCTAGGAACATCAAGGTGCGGGGAAGAAGTCGTGTTCCGAGACAACGCACAGCTAGAGAGCAGAGCTGCCAAAGCAGCCCACAAGAGCGCCGCAAAAGAGAACCGGCTGGCACCTTCCGACGCCGATCCACGCTTCTGACCTCCGAGCGCAAGAAAAGCGGCACCCGACTGGGACGGTGCAGATGAGTAAGGCCGTTCGAGACCCTAGGGACTGTTCCCAAATCGCACGCCACGCTCCCCGAGCGCAAAGACCGACGACGGCGTCGAGACCCGAACAATATGGAAGGCACGCAAGGCAGACTACGCAAACTACACACCACCACAGACGCAGGCCGGAACTGCCCTGCGCGGCACGCGCTGGTCTCGGGCTGAAAAGCGACCCGCTCCCTTCCCCTGCCCACACAGGACGGCTCCTGCCCTCCTACTCTAACTTTGAAACCCCTCCCGGCACATCCCAGCTCCGTCCCTCCCAGCCGCTCCCCAGCCCGCGTCCCTCACCTTAACTTTCAGAGGGCCGAGGGTACGAATCCAGCCCCCGCACAAATCACATGGGCGAACTGGGACCATCCGGCAGTCGCCAGGTTCCTCTTCATCGTCTCCAGTGAAGACAGTGAAAAAAACAACCACCACCAACACCAGCAGAAGAGGCAGCAAGTAACCCATCAGCCAACACCAGCTACTTTGCCAAAAGCCCGCTTCATCACGGCCACCACAGTGTTACGCGTACCTGCTCTTTCCAGGGTCACACCCTGCAGCCATCGTCTCTCAGGGTACCTGAGAAAGCAAGACGCACAGAATTAGCACAGCACTCGCGAGAAGGCACCGGCCCCACGCTCCTCCGCCCTAAGCCGCAGGTCGCCTCAGACGCTCGTCCCGTTCCAACGATGGCCCGCGCAGCGCCTGCAAAACCAAAGGGAAAGGCTTAACTGAGCAACCACCCAATACCTCAATATTCAACACGGACCCAGCCCACACCCACCTCACCTCCTCAGACCGCACATGGGCCTGCGTCTCCACCCCAACCCTGACATGACTCCCTAACCCTAAGCTCTAATCCTAAACTGACACCCTAATCCTAACCCCTTGACAGCTGACCTGTGACTGTTGACCCCTGACCCCCATGAAGTCTGGCCCTAGGCAGGCACTGTGAGCTTTGACCACTGACCCTGCTGACCTTAGACCTTAACCCCGTGACATTTGGCCACATCCCCCACACGCTCCTATTGCTGTTGCACCTACCCCTCTACTCTAGATCCCCGGGCAGAGCAGCTCCAAGCCCAACGCGCTCACGCACGCAACACACACAACGCAACAAGTACCAACGAGGTGATCCAAAGAGAGAGAGAAAACTCTCCGCAAGAAGAATGACTCCCGGACGGGAGCTGCCAGCCGGCAAGATTACCTATGGCGTCCAAGACCACGAAGCCGTGAGCCTCGACAACGGCCCCAAAGAATAAAAGGCAAAAGGAACGGCCCGTTACACGATGGTACCGTCACGACGGAGATCATGGATGCACAAGAAGCCTGTCATCGAGACCTAGGAACGTCAAGGTGCGGGGAGGAACTCCCATTTCGAGACAACGCACGGCTAGAGAGCGGAGCTGACAAAGCAGGCCAGAAGAGTGCCGCAAAAGAGAACCGGCAGGAACGTTCCGACACCGATACACGCTTTAGACCTCCGAGCGCGAGAAAAGCGGCACCCGACTGGGACGGTGCAGATGAGTAAGGCCATTCGAAACCCTAGGGACTGCTCCCAAAGCGCACGCCACGCTCCCCGAGCGCAAAGACCGACGACGGCGTCGAGACCCGAACAATATGGAAGGCACGCAAGGCAGACTACGCAAACTACACACCACCACAGACACAGGCCGGAACTGCCCTGCGCGGCACGCGCTGGTCTCGGGCTGAAAAGCGACCCGCTCCCTTCCCCTGCCCACACAGGACGGCTCCTGCCCTCCTACTCTAACTTTGAAACCCCTCCCGGCACATCCCAGCTCCGTCCCTCCCAGCCGCTCCCCAGCCCGCGTCCCTCACCTTAACTTTCAGAGGGCCGAGGGTACGAATCCAGCCCCCGCACAAATCACATGGGCGAACTGGGACCATCCGGCAGTCGCCAGGTTCCTCTTCATCGTCTCCAGTGAAGACAGTGAAAAAAACAACCACCACCAACACCAGCAGAAGAGGCAGCAAGTAACCCATCAGCCAACACCAGCTACTTTGCCAAAAGCCCGCTTCATCACGGCCACCACAGTGTTACGCGTACCTGCTCTTTCCAGGGTCACACCCTGCAGCCATCGTCTCTCAGGGTACCTGAGAAAGCAAGACGCACAGAATTAGCACAGCACTCGCGAGAAGGCACCGGCCCCACGCTCCTCCGCCCTAAGCCGCAGGTCGCCTCAGACGCTCGTCCCGTTCCAACGATGGCCCGCGCAGCGCCTGCAAAACCAAAGGGAAAGGCTTAACTGAGCAACCACCCAATACCACCATATTCAACACGGACCCAGCCCCCACCCACCTCACCTCCTCAGACCACACATCCGCCTGCGGCTCCACCCCAACCCTGACATGACACCCTAACCCTAAGCTCTAAACCTAAACTGACAACCTAATCCTAACCCTTTGACAGCTGACCCGTGACTGTTGACCCCTGACCCCCATGAAGTTTGGCACTGTGAGCTTTGACCACTGACCATGCTGACCTTAGACCTTGACCCCATGACATTCGGCCACCTCCCCCATACGCTCCTATTGCTGTTGCACCTACCCCTCTACTCTAGATCCCCGGGCAGAGCAGCTCCAAGCCAAACGCGCTCACGCACGCAACACGCACAACGCAAAACGTACCAACGAGGCCATCCAAAGAGAGAGAGAAAACTCTCCGCAAGAAGAATGAATCCCAGACGGGAGTTGCCAGCCGGCAACACGACCTACGGTGGCCAAGACCACGAAGCCAGGAGCCTCGACGACGGCCCCGAAGAAGAAGAGGCAAAAAGAAAGGCCCGTTACAAGATGGTACCGTCACAACCGAGATCGTGGACGCGCAAGAAGCCTGTCATCTTGACCTAGGAACATCAAGGTGCGGGGAAGAAGTCGTGTTCCGAGACAACGCACAGCTAGAGAGCAGAGCTGCCAAAGCAGCCCACAAGAGCGCCGCAAAAGAGAACCGGCTGGCACCTTCCGACGCCGATCCACGCTTCTGACCTCCGAGCGCAAGAAAAGCGGCACCTGACTGGGACGGTGCAGATGAGTAAGGCCGTTCGAGACCCTAGGGAGTGTTCCCAAATCGCACGCCACGCTCCCCGAGCGCAAAGACCGACGACGGCGTCGAGACCCGAACAATATGGAAGGCACGCAAGGCAGACTACGCAAACTACACACCACCACAGACGCAGGCCGGAACTGCCCTGCGCGGCACGCGCTGGTCTCGGGCTGAAAAGCGACCCGCTCCCTTCCCCTGCCCACACAGGACGGCTCCTGCCCTCCTACTCTAACTTTGAAACCCCTCCCGGCACATCCCAGCTCCGTCCCTCCCAGCCGCTCCCCAGCCCGCGTCCCTCACCTTAACTTTCAGAGGGCCGAGGGTACGAATCCAGCCCCCGCACAAATCACATGGGCGAACTGGGACCATCCGGCAGTCGCCAGGTTCCTCTTCATCGTCTCCAGTGAAGACAGTGAAAAAAACAACCACCACCAACACCAGCAGAAGAGGCAGCAAGTAACCCATCAGCCAACACCAGCTACTTTGCCAAAAGCCCGCTTCATCACGGCCACCACAGCGTTACGCGTACCTGCTCTTTCCAGGGTCACACCCTGCAGCCATCGTCTCTCAGGGTACCTGAGAAAGCAAGACGCACAGAATTAGCACAGCACTCGCGAGAAGGCACCGGCCCCACGCTCCTCCGCCCTAAGCCGCAGGTCGCCTCAGACGCTCGTCCCGTTCCAACGATGGCCCGCGCAGCGCCTGCAAAACCAAAGGGAAAGGCTTAACTGAGCAACCACCCAATACCTCAATATTCAACACGGACCCAGCCCACACCCACCTCACCTCCTCAGACCGCACATGGGCCTGCGTCTCCACCCCAACCCTGACATGACTCCCTAACCCTAAGCTCTAATCCTAAACTGACACCCTAATCCTAACCCCTTGACAGCTGACCTGTGACTGTTGACCCCTGACCCCCATGAAGTCTGGCCCTAGGCAGGCACTGTGAGCTTTGACCACTGACCCTGCTGACCTTAGACCTTAACCCCGTGACATTTGGCCACATCCCCCACACGCTCCTATTGCTGTTGCACCTACCCCTCTACTCTAGATCCCCGGGCAGAGCAGCTCCAAGCCCAACGCGCTCACGCACGCAACACACACAACGCAACAAGTACCAACGAGGTGATCCAAAGAGAGAGAGAAAACTCTCCGCAAGAAGAATGACTCCCGGACGGGAGCTGCCAGCCGGCAAGATTACCTATGGCGTCCAAGACCACGAAGCCGTGAGCCTCGACAACGGCCCCAAAGAATAAAAGGCAAAAGGAACGGCCCGTTACACGATGGTACCGTCACGACCGAGATCATGGATGCACAAGAAGCCTGTCATCGAGACCTAGGAACGTCAAGGTGCGGGGAGGAACTCCCATTTCGAGACAACGCACGGCTAGAGAGCGGAGCTGACAAAGCAGGCCAGAAGAGTGCCGCAAAAGAGAACCGGCAGGAACGTTCCGACGCCGATACACGCTTTAGACCTCCAAGCGTGAGAAAAGCGGCACCCGACTGGGACGGTGCAGATGAGTAAGGCCGTTCGAAACCCTAGGGACTGCTCCCAAAGCGCACGCCACGCTCCCCGAGCGCAAAGACCGACGACGGCGTCGAGACCCGAACAATATGGAAGGCACGCAAGGCAGACTACGCAAACTACACACCACCACAGACGCAGGCCGGAACTGCCCTGCGCGGCACGCGCTGGTCTCGGGCTGAAAAGCGACCCGCTCCCTTCCCCTGCCCACACAGGACGGCTCCTGCCCTCCTACTCTAACTTTGAAACCCCTCCCGGCACATCCCAGCTCCGTCCCTCCCAGCCGCTCCCCAGCCCGCGTCCCTCACCTTAACTTTCAGAGGGCCGAGGGTACGAATCCAGCCCCCGCACAAATCACATGGGCGAACTGGGACCATCCGGCAGTCGCCAGGTTCCTCTTCATCGTCTCCAGTGAAGACAGTGAAAAAAACAACCACCACCAACACAAGCAGAAGAGGCAGCAAGTAACCCATCAGCCAACACCAGCTACTTTGCCAAAAGCCCGCTTCATCACAGACACACCACAGCGTTACGCTTACCTGCTCTTTCCAGGGTCACACCCTGCGGCCATCTTCTCTCAGGATACCTGAGAAAGCAAGACGCACAAAATTAGCACAGCACTCGCGAGAAGGCACCGGCCCCACGCTCCTCCGCCCTAAGGCGCAGCTCGCCTCAAAGGCTCGTCCCGTTCCAAAGATGGCCCGCGCAGCACCTGCAAAACAAAAGGGAAAGGCTTAACTGAGCAACCACCCAATACCACCATATTCAACATGGACCCAGCCCCCACCCACCTCACCTCCTCAGACCGCACATCCGCCTGCGGCTCCACCCCAACCCTGACATGACACCCTAACCCTAAGCTCTAAACCTAAACTGACAACCTAATCCTAACCCTTTGACAGCTGACCCGTGACTGTTGACCCCTGACCCCCATGAAGTTTGGCACTGTGAGCTTTGACCACTGACCATGCTGACCTTAGACCTTGACCCCATGACATTCGGCCACCTCCCCCATACGCTCCTATTGCTGTTGCACCTACCCCTCTACTCTAGATCCCCGGGCAGAGCAGCTCCAAGCCAAACGCGCTCACGCACGCAACACGCACAACGCAAAACGTACCAACGAGGCCATCCAAAGAGAGAGAGAAAACTCTCCGCAAGAAGAATGAATCCCAGACGGGAGTTGCCAGCCGGCAACACGACCTACGGTGGCCAAGACCACGAAGCCAGGAGCCTCGACGACGGCCCCGAAGAAGAAGAGGCAAAAAGAAAGGCCCGTTACAAGATGGTACCGTCACAACCGAGATCGTGGACGCGCAAGAAGCCTGTCATCTTGACCTAGGAACATCAAGGTGCGGGGAAGAAGTCGTGTTCCGAGACAACGCACAGCTAGAGAGCAGAGCTGCCAAAGCAGCCCACAAGAGCGCCGCAAAAGAGAACCGGCTGGCACCTTCCGACGCCGATCCACGCTTCTGACCTCCGAGCGCAAGAAAAGCGGCACCTGACTGGGACGGTGCAGATGAGTAAGGCCGTTCGAGACCCTAGGGAGTGTTCCCAAATCGCACGCCACGCTCCCCGAGCGCAAAGACCGACGACGGCGTCGAGACCCGAACAATATGGAAGGCACGCAAGGCAGACTACGCAAACTACACACCACAGACACAGGCCGGAACTGCCCTGCGCGGCACGCGCTGGTCTCGGGCTGAAAAGCGACCCGCTCCCTTCCCCTGCCCACACAGGACGGCTCCTGCCCTCCTACTCTAACTTTGAAACCCCTCCCGGCACATCCCAGCTCCGTCCCTCCCAGCCGCTCCCCAGCCCGCGTCCCTCACCTTAACTTTCAGAGGGCCGAGGGTACGAATCCAGCCCCCGCACAAATCACATGGGCGAACTGGGACCATCGGGCAGTCGCCAGGTTCCTCTTCATCGTCTCCAGTGAAGACAGTGAAAAAAACAACCACCACCAACACCAGCAGAAGAGGCAGCAAGTAACCCATCAGCCAACACCAGCTACTTTGCCAAAAGCCCGCTTCATCACGGCCACCACAGCGTTACGCGTACCTGCTCTTTCCAGGGTCACACCCTGCAGCCATCGTCTCTCAGGGTACCTGAGAAAGCAAGACGCACAGAATTAGCACAGCACTCGCGAGAAGGCACCGGCCCCACGCTCCTCCGCCCTAAGCCGCAGGTCGCCTCAGACGCTCGTCCCGTTCCAACGATGGCCCGCGCAGCGCCTGCAAAACCAAAGGGAAAGGCTTAACTGAGCAACCACCCAATACCTCAATATTCAACACGGACCCAGCCCACACCCACCTCACCTCCTCAGACCGCACATGGGCCTGCGTCTCCACCCCAACCCTGACATGACTCCCTAACCCTAAGCTCTAATCCTAAACTGACACCCTAATCCTAACCCCTTGACAGCTGACCTGTGACTGTTGACCCCTGACCCCCATGAAGTCTGGCCCTAGGCAGGCACTGTGAGCTTTGACCACTGACCCTGCTGACCTTAGACCCTAACCCCGTGACATTTGGCCACATCCCCCACACGCTCCTATTGCTGTTGCACCTACCCCTCTACTCTAGATCCCCGGGCAGAGCAGCTCCAAGCCAAACGCGCTCACGCACGCAACACACACAACGCAACAAGTACCAACGAGGTGATCCAAAGAGAGAGAGAAAACTCTCCGCAAGAAGAATGACTCCCGGACGGGAGCTGCCAGCCGGCAAGATTACCTATGGCGTCCAAGACCACGAAGCCGTGAGCCTCAACAACGGCCCCAAAGAATAAAAGGCAAAAGGAACGGCCCGTTACACGATGGTACCGTCACGACCGAGATCATGGATGCACAAGAAGCCTGTCATCGAGACCTAGGAACGTCAAGGTGCGGGGAGGAACTCCCATTTCGAGACAACGCACGGCTAGAGAGCGGAGCTGACAAAGCAGGCCAGAAGAGTGCCGCAAAAGAGAACCGGCAGGAACGTTCCGACACCGATACACGCTTTAGACCTCCAAGCGCGAGAAAAGCGGCACCCGACTGGGACGGTGCAGATGAGTAAGGCCATTCGAAACCCTAGGGACTGCTCCCAAAGCGCACGACACGCTCCCCGAGCGCAAAGACCGACGACGGCGTCGAGACCCGAACAATATGGAAGGCACGCAAGGCAGACTACGCAAACTACACACCACCACAGACGCAGGGCGGAACTGCCCTGAGCGGCACGCGCTGGTCTCGGGCTGAAAAGCGACCCGCTCCCTTCCCCTGCCCACACAGGACGGCTCCTGCCCTCCTACTCTAACTTTGAAACCCCTCCCGGCACATCCCAGCTCCGTCCCTCCCAGCCGCTCCCCAGCCCGCGTCCCTCACCTTAACTTTCAGAGGGCCGAGGGTACGAATCCAGCCCCCGCACAAATCACATGGGCGAACTGGGACCATCCGGCAGTCACCAGGTTCCTCTTCATCGTCTCCAGTGAAGACAGTGAAAAAAACAACCACCACCAACACAAGCAGAAGAGGCAGCAAGTAACCCATCAGCCAACACCAGCTACTTTGCCAAAAGCCCGCTTCATCACAGACACACCACAGCGTTACGCTTACCTGCTCTTTCCAGGGTCACACCCTGCGGCCATCGTCTCTCAGGGTACCTGAGAAAGCAAGACGCACAGAATTAGCACAGCACTCGCGAGAAGGCACCGGCCCCACGCTCCTCCGCCCTAAGGCGCAGCTCGCCTCAAAGGCTCGTCCCGTTCCAAAGATGGCCCGCACAGCACCTGCAAAACAAAAGGGAAAGGCTTAACTGAGCAACCACCCAATACCACCATATTCAACATGGACCCAGCCCCCACCCACCTCACCTCCTCAGACTGCACATCCGCCTGCGGCTCCACCCCAACCCTGACATGACACCCTAACCCTAAGCTCTAAACCTAAACTGACAACCTAATCCTAACCCCTTGACAGCTGACCCGTGACTGTTGACCCCTGACCCCCATGAAGTTTGGCACTGTGAGCTTTGACCACTGACCATGCTGACCTTAGACCTTGACCCCATGACATTCGGCCACCTCCCCCATACGCTCCTATTGCTGTTGCACCTACCCCTCTACTCTAGATCCCCGGGCAGAGCAGCTCCAAGCCAAACGCGCTCACGCACGCAACACGCACAACGCAAAACGTACCAACGAGGCCATCCAAAGAGAGAGAGAAAACTCTCCGCAAGAAGAATGAATCCCAGACGGGAGTTGCCAGCCGGCAACACGACCTACGGTGGCCAAGACCACGAAGCCAGGAGCCTCGACGACGGCCCCGAAGAAGAAGAGGCAAAAAGAAAGGCCCGTTACAAGATGGTACCGTCACAACCGAGATCGTGGACGTGCAAGAAGCCTGTCATCTTGACCTAGGAACATCAAGGTGCGGGGAAGAAGTCGTGTTCCGAGACAACGCACAGCTAGAGAGCAGAGCTGCCAAAGCAGCCCACAAGAGCGCCGCAAAAGAGAACCGGCTGGCACCTTCCGACGCCGATCCACGCTTCTGACCTCCGAGCGCAAGAAAAGCGGCACCCGACTGGGACGGTGCAGATGAGTAAGGCCGTTCGAGACCCTAGGGACTGTTCCCAAATCGCACGCCACGCTCCCCGAGCGCAAAGACCGACGACGGCGTCGAGACCCGAACAATATGGAAGGCACGCAAGGCAGACTACGCAAACTACACACCACCACAGACGCAGGCCGGAACTGCCCTGCGCGGCACGCGCTGGTCTCGGGCTGAAAAGCGACCCGCTCCCTTCCCCTGCCCACACAGGACGGCTCCTGCCCTCCTACTCTAACTTTGAAACCCCTCCCGGCACATCCCAGCTCCGTCCCTCCCAGCCGCTCCCCAGCCCGCGTCCCTCACCTTAACTTTCAGAGGGCCGAGGGTACGAATCCAGCCCCCGCACAAATCACATGGGCGAACTGGGACCATCCGGCAGTCGCCAGGTTCCTCTTCATCGTCTCCAGTGAAGACAGTGAAAAAAACAACCACCACCAACACCAGCAGAAGAGGCAGCAAGTAACCCATCAGCCAACACCAGCTACTTTGCCAAAAGCCCGCTTCATCACGGCCACCACAGTGTTACGCGTACCTGCTCTTTCCAGGGTCACACCCTGCAGCCATCTTCTCTCAGGGTACCTGAGAAAGCAAGACGCACAGAATTAGCACAGCACTCGCGAGAAGGCACCGGCCCCACGCTCCTCCGCCCTAAGCCGCAGGTCGCCTCAGACGCTCGTCCCGTTCCAACGATGGCCCGCGCAGCGCCTGCAAAACCAAAGGGAAAGGCTTAACTGAGCAACCACCCAATACCTCAATATTCAACACGGACCCAGCCCACACCCACCTCACCTCCTCAGACCGCACATGGGCCTGCGTCTCCACCCCAACCCTGACATGACTCCCTAACCCTAAGCTCTAATCCTAAACTGACACCCTAATCCTAACCCCTTGACAGCTGACCTGTGACTGTTGACCCCTGACCCCCATGAAGTCTGGCCCTAGGCAGGCACTGTGAGCTTTGACCACTGACCCTGCTGACCTTAGACCTTAACCCCGTGACATTTGGCCACATCCCCCACACGCTCCTATTGCTGTTGCACCTACCCCTCTACTCTAGATCCCCGGGCAGAGCAGCTCCAAGCCCAACGCGCTCACGCACGCAACACACACAACGCAACAAGTACCAACGAGGTGATCCAAAGAGAGAGAGAAAACTCTCCGCAAGAAGAATGACTCCCGGACGGGAGCTGCCAGCCGGCAAGATTACCTATGGCGTCCAAGACCACGAAGCCGTGAGCCTCGACAACGGCCCCAAAGAATAAAAGGCAAAAGGAACGGCCCGTTACACGATGGTACCGTCACGACGGAGATCATGGATGCACAAGAAGCCTGTCATCGAGACCTAGGAACGTCAAGGTGCGGGGAGGAACTCCCATTTCGAGACAACGCACGGCTAGAGAGCGGAGCTGACAAAGCAGGCCAGAAGAGTGCCGCAAAAGAGAACCGGCAGGAACGTTCCGACACCGATACACGCTTTAGACCTCCGAGCGCGAGAAAAGCGGCACCCGACTGGGACGGTGCAGATGAGTAAGGCCATTCGAAACCCTAGGGACTGCTCCCAAAGCGCACGCCACGCTCCCCGAGCGCAAAGACCGACGACGGCGTCGAGACCCGAACAATATGGAAGGCACGCAAGGCAGACTACGCAAACTACACACCACCACAGACGCAGGCCGGAACTGCCCTGCGCGGCACGCGCTGGTCTCGGGCTGAAAAGCGACCCGCTCCCTTCCCCTGCCCACACAGGACGGCTCCTGCCCTCCTACTCTAACTTTGAAACCCCTCCCGGCACATCCCAGCTCCGTCCCTCCCAGCCGCTCCCCAGCCCGCGTCCCTCACCTTAACTTTCAGAGGGCCGAGGGTACGAATCCAGCCCCCGCACAAATCACATGGGCGAACTGGGACCATCCGGCAGTCGCCAGGTTCCTCTTCATCGTCTCCAGTGAAGACAGTGAAAAAAACAACCACCACCAACACCAGCAGAAGAGGCAGCAAGTAACCCATCAGCCAACACCAGCTACTTTGCCAAAAGCCCGCTTCATCACGGCCACCACAGTGTTACGCGTACCTGCTCTTTCCAGGGTCACACCCTGCAGCCATCGTCTCTCAGGGTACCTGAGAAAGCAAGACGCACAGAATTAGCACAGCACTCGCGAGAAGGCACCGGCCCCACGCTCCTCCGCCCTAAGCCGCAGGTCGCCTCAGACGCTCGTCCCGTTCCAACGATGGCCCGCGCAGCGCCTGCAAAACCAAAGGGAAAGGCTTAACTGAGCAACCACCCAATACCTCAATATTCAACACGGACCCAGCCCACACCCACCTCACCTCCTCAGACCGCACATGGGCCTGCGTCTCCACCCCAACCCTGACATGACTCCCTAACCCTAAGCTCTAATCCTAAACTGACACCCTAATCCTAACCCCTTGACAGCTGACCTGTGACTGTTGACCCCTGACCCCCATGAAGTCTGGCCCTAGGCAGGCACTGTGAGCTTTGACCACTGACCCTGCTGACCTTAGACCTTAACCCCGTGACATTTGGCCACATCCCCCACACGCTCCTATTGCTGTTGCACCTACCCCTCTACTCTAGATCCCCGGGCAGAGCAGCTCCAAGCCCAACGCGCTCACGCACGCAACACACACAACGCAACAAGTACCAACGAGGTGATCCAAAGAGAGAGAGAAAACTCTCCGCAAGAAGAATGACTCCCGGACGGGAGCTGCCAGCCGGCAAGATTACCTATGGCGTCCAAGACCACGAAGCCGTGAGCCTCGACAACGGCCCCAAAGAATAAAAGGCAAAAGGAACGGCCCGTTACACGATGGTACCGTCACGACCGAGATCATGGATGCACAAGAAGCCTGTCATCGAGACCTAGGAACGTCAAGGTGCGGGGAGGAACTCCCATTTCGAGACAACGCACGGCTAGAGAGCGGAGCTGACAAAGCAGGCCAGAAGAGTGCCGCAAAAGAGAACCGGCAGGAACGTTCCGACGCCGATACACGCTTTAGACCTCCAAGCGTGAGAAAAGCGGCACCCGACTGGGACGGTGCAGATGAGTAAGGCCGTTCGAAACCCTAGGGACTGCTCCCAAAGCGCACGCCACGCTCCCCGAGCGCAAAGACCGACGACGGCGTCGAGACCCGAACAATATGGAAGGCACGCAAGGCAGACTACGCAAACTACACACCACCACAGACGCAGGCCGGAACTGCCCTGCGCGGCACGCGCTGGTCTCGGGCTGAAAAGCGACCCGCTCCCTTCCCCTGCCCACACAGGACGGCTCCTGCCCTCCTACTCTAACTTTGAAACCCCTCCCGGCACATCCCAGCTCCGTCCCTCCCAGCCGCTCCCCAGCCCGCGTCCCTCACCTTAACTTTCAGAGGGCCGAGGGTACGAATCCAGCCCCCGCACAAATCACATGGGCGAACTGGGACCATCCGGCAGTCACCAGGTTCCTCTTCATCGTCTCCAGTGAAGACAGTGAAAAAAACAACCACCACCAACACAAGCAGAAGAGGCAGCAAGTAACCCATCAGCCAACACCAGCTACTTTGCCAAAAGCCCGCTTCATCACAGACACACCACAGCGTTACGCTTACCTGCTCTTTCCAGGGTCACACCCTGCGGCCATCTTCTCTCAGGATACCTGAGAAAGCAAGACGCACAAAATTAGCACAGCACTCGCGAGAAGGCACCGGCCCCACGCTCCTCCGCCCTAAGGCGCAGCTCGCCTCAAAGGCTCGTCCCGTTCCAAAGATGGCCCGCGCAGCACCTGCAAAACAAAAGGGAAAGGCTTAACTGAGCAACCACCCAATACCACCATATTCAACATGGACCCAGCCCCCACCCACCTCACCTCCTCAGACCGCACATCCGCCTGCGGCTCCACCCCAACCCTGACATGACACCCTAACCCTAAGCTCTAAACCTAAACTGACAACCTAATCCTAACCCTTTGACAGCTGACCCGTGACTGTTGACCCCTGACCCCCATGAAGTTTGGCACTGTGAGCTTTGACCACTGACCATGCTGACCTTAGACCTTGACCCCATGACATTCGGCCACCTCCCCCATACGCTCCTATTGCTGTTGCACCTACCCCTCTACTCTAGATCCCCGGGCAGAGCAGCTCCAAGCCAAACGCGCTCACGCACGCAACACGCACAACGCAAAACGTACCAACGAGGCCATCCAAAGAGAGAGAGAAAACTCTCCGCAAGAAGAATGAATCCCAGACGGGAGTTGCCAGCCGGCAACACGACCTACGGTGGCCAAGACCACGAAGCCAGGAGCCTCGACGACGGCCCCGAAGAAGAAGAGGCAAAAAGAAAGGCCCGTTACAAGATGGTACCGTCACAACCGAGATCGTGGACGTGCAAGAAGCCTGTCATCTTGACCTAGGAACATCAAGGTGCGGGGAAGAAGTCGTGTTCCGAGACAACGCACAGCTAGAGAGCAGAGCTGCCAAAGCAGCCCACAAGAGCGCCGCAAAAGAGAACCGGCTGGCACCTTCCGACGCCGATCCACGCTTCTGACCTCCGAGCGCAAGAAAAGCGGCACCCGACTGGGACGGTGCAGATGAGTAAGGCCGTTCGAGACCCTAGGGACTGTTCCCAAATCGCACGCCACGCTCCCCGAGCGCAAAGACCGACGACGGCGTCGAGACCCGAACAATATGGAAGGCACGCAAGGCAGACTACGCAAACTACACACCACCACAGACGCAGGCCGGAACTGCCCTGCGCGGCACGCGCTGGTCTCGGGCTGAAAAGCGACCCGCTCCCTTCCCCTGCCCACACAGGACGGCTCCTGCCCTCCTACTCTAACTTTGAAACCCCTCCCGGCACATCCCAGCTCCGTCCCTCCCAGCCGCTCCCCAGCCCGCGTCCCTCACCTTAACTTTCAGAGGGCCGAGGGTACGAATCCAGCCCCCGCACAAATCACATGGGCGAACTGGGACCATCCGGCAGTCGCCAGGTTCCTCTTCATCGTCTCCAGTGAAGACAGTGAAAAAAACAACCACCACCAACACCAGCAGAAGAGGCAGCAAGTAACCCATCAGCCAACACCAGCTACTTTGCCAAAAGCCCGCTTCATCACGGCCACCACAGTGTTACGCGTACCTGCTCTTTCCAGGGTCACACCCTGCAGCCATCTTCTCTCAGGGTACCTGAGAAAGCAAGACGCACAGAATTAGCACAGCACTCGCGAGAAGGCACCGGCCCCACGCTCCTCCGCCCTAAGCCGCAGGTCGCCTCAGACGCTCGTCCCGTTCCAACGATGGCCCGCGCAGCGCCTGCAAAACCAAAGGGAAAGGCTTAACTGAGCAACCACCCAATACCTCAATATTCAACACGGACCCAGCCCACACCCACCTCACCTCCTCAGACCGCACATGGGCCTGCGTCTCCACCCCAACCCTGACATGACTCCCTAACCCTAAGCTCTAATCCTAAACTGACACCCTAATCCTAACCCCTTGACAGCTGACCTGTGACTGTTGACCCCTGACCCCCATGAAGTCTGGCCCTAGGCAGGCACTGTGAGCTTTGACCACTGACCCTGCTGACCTTAGACCTTAACCCCGTGACATTTGGCCACATCCCCCACACGCTCCTATTGCTGTTGCACCTACCCCTCTACTCTAGATCCCCGGGCAGAGCAGCTCCAAGCCCAACGCGCTCACGCACGCAACACACACAACGCAACAAGTACCAACGAGGTGATCCAAAGAGAGAGAGAAAACTCTCCGCAAGAAGAATGACTCCCGGACGGGAGCTGCCAGCCGGCAAGATTACCTATGGCGTCCAAGACCACGAAGCCGTGAGCCTCGACAACGGCCCCAAAGAATAAAAGGCAAAAGGAACGGCCCGTTACACGATGGTACCGTCACGACGGAGATCATGGATGCACAAGAAGCCTGTCATCGAGACCTAGGAACGTCAAGGTGCGGGGAGGAACTCCCATTTCGAGACAACGCACGGCTAGAGAGCGGAGCTGACAAAGCAGGCCAGAAGAGTGCCGCAAAAGAGAACCGGCAGGAACGTTCCGACACCGATACACGCTTTAGACCTCCGAGCGCGAGAAAAGCGGCACCCGACTGGGACGGTGCAGATGAGTAAGGCCATTCGAAACCCTAGGGACTGCTCCCAAAGCGCACGCCACGCTCCCCGAGCGCAAAGACCGACGACGGCGTCGAGACCCGAACAATATGGAAGGCACGCAAGGCAGACTACGCAAACTACACACCACCACAGACGCAGGCCGGAACTGCCCTGCGCGGCACGCGCTGGTCTCGGGCTGAAAAGCGACCCGCTCCCTTCCCCTGCCCACACAGGACGGCTCCTGCCCTCCTACTCTAACTTTGAAACCCCTCCCGGCACATCCCAGCTCCGTCCCTCCCAGCCGCTCCCCAGCCCGCGTCCCTCACCTTAACTTTCAGAGGGCCGAGGGTACGAATCCAGCCCCCGCACAAATCACATGGGCGAACTGGGACCATCCGGCAGTCGCCAGGTTCCTCTTCATCGTCTCCAGTGAAGACAGTGAAAAAAACAACCACCACCAACACCAGCAGAAGAGGCAGCAAGTAACCCATCAGCCAACACCAGCTACTTTGCCAAAAGCCCGCTTCATCACGGCCACCACAGTGTTACGCGTACCTGCTCTTTCCAGGGTCACACCCTGCAGCCATCGTCTCTCAGGGTACCTGAGAAAGCAAGACGCACAGAATTAGCACAGCACTCGCGAGAAGGCACCGGCCCCACGCTCCTCCGCCCTAAGCCGCAGGTCGCCTCAGACGCTCGTCCCGTTCCAACGATGGCCCGCGCAGCGCCTGCAAAACCAAAGGGAAAGGCTTAACTGAGCAACCACCCAATACCTCAATATTCAACACGGACCCAGCCCACACCCACCTCACCTCCTCAGACCGCACATGGGCCTGCGTCTCCACCCCAACCCTGACATGACTCCCTAACCCTAAGCTCTAATCCTAAACTGACACCCTAATCCTAACCCCTTGACAGCTGACCTGTGACTGTTGACCCCTGACCCCCATGAAGTCTGGCCCTAGGCAGGCACTGTGAGCTTTGACCACTGACCCTGCTGACCTTAGACCTTAACCCCGTGACATTTGGCCACATCCCCCACACGCTCCTATTGCTGTTGCACCTACCCCTCTACTCTAGATCCCCGGGCAGAGCAGCTCCAAGCCCAACGCGCTCACGCACGCAACACACACAACGCAACAAGTACCAACGAGGTGATCCAAAGAGAGAGAGAAAACTCTCCGCAAGAAGAATGACTCCCGGACGGGAGCTGCCAGCCGGCAAGATTACCTATGGCGTCCAAGACCACGAAGCCGTGAGCCTCGACAACGGCCCCAAAGAATAAAAGGCAAAAGGAACGGCCCGTTACACGATGGTACCGTCACGACCGAGATCATGGATGCACAAGAAGCCTGTCATCGAGACCTAGGAACGTCAAGGTGCGGGGAGGAACTCCCATTTCGAGACAACGCACGGCTAGAGAGCGGAGCTGACAAAGCAGGCCAGAAGAGTGCCGCAAAAGAGAACCGGCAGGAACGTTCCGACGCCGATACACGCTTTAGACCTCCAAGCGTGAGAAAAGCGGCACCCGACTGGGACGGTGCAGATGAGTAAGGCCGTTCGAAACCCTAGGGACTGCTCCCAAAGCGCACGCCACGCTCCCCGAGCGCAAAGACCGACGACGGCGTCGAGACCCGAACAATATGGAAGGCACGCAAGGCAGACTACGCAAACTACACACCACCACAGACGCAGGCCGGAACTGCCCTGCGCGGCACGCGCTGGTCTCGGGCTGAAAAGCGACCCGCTCCCTTCCCCTGCCCACACAGGACGGCTCCTGCCCTCCTACTCTAACTTTGAAACCCCTCCCGGCACATCCCAGCTCCGTCCCTCCCAGCCGCTCCCCAGCCCGCGTCCCTCACCTTAACTTTCAGAGGGCCGAGGGTACGAATCCAGCCCCCGCACAAATCACATGGGCGAACTGGGACCATCCGGCAGTCGCCAGGTTCCTCTTCATCGTCTCCAGTGAAGACAGTGAAAAAAACAACCACCACCAACACAAGCAGAAGAGGCAGCAAGTAACCCATCAGCCAACACCAGCTACTTTGCCAAAAGCCCGCTTCATCACAGACACACCACAGCGTTACGCTTACCTGCTCTTTCCAGGGTCACACCCTGCGGCCATCTTCTCTCAGGATACCTGAGAAAGCAAGACGCACAAAATTAGCACAGCACTCGCGAGAAGGCACCGGCCCCACGCTCCTCCGCCCTAAGGCGCAGCTCGCCTCAAAGGCTCGTCCCGTTCCAAAGATGGCCCGCGCAGCACCTGCAAAACAAAAGGGAAAGGCTTAACTGAGCAACCACCCAATACCACCATATTCAACATGGACCCAGCCCCCACCCACCTCACCTCCTCAGACCGCACATCCGCCTGCGGCTCCACCCCAACCCTGACATGACACCCTAACCCTAAGCTCTAAACCTAAACTGACAACCTAATCCTAACCCTTTGACAGCTGACCCGTGACTGTTGACCCCTGACCCCCATGAAGTTTGGCACTGTGAGCTTTGACCACTGACCATGCTGACCTTAGACCTTGACCCCATGACATTCGGCCACCTCCCCCATACGCTCCTATTGCTGTTGCACCTACCCCTCTACTCTAGATCCCCGGGCAGAGCAGCTCCAAGCCAAACGCGCTCACGCACGCAACACGCACAACGCAAAACGTACCAACGAGGCCATCCAAAGAGAGAGAGAAAACTCTCCGCAAGAAGAATGAATCCCAGACGGGAGTTGCCAGCCGGCAACACGACCTACGGTGGCCAAGACCACGAAGCCAGGAGCCTCGACGACGGCCCCGAAGAAGAAGAGGCAAAAAGAAAGGCCCGTTACAAGATGGTACCGTCACAACCGAGATCGTGGACGCGCAAGAAGCCTGTCATCTTGACCTAGGAACATCAAGGTGCGGGGAAGAAGTCGTGTTCCGAGACAACGCACAGCTAGAGAGCAGAGCTGCCAAAGCAGCCCACAAGAGCGCCGCAAAAGAGAACCGGCTGGCACCTTCCGACGCCGATCCACGCTTCTGACCTCCGAGCGCAAGAAAAGCGGCACCTGACTGGGACGGTGCAGATGAGTAAGGCCGTTCGAGACCCTAGGGAGTGTTCCCAAATCGCACGCCACGCTCCCCGAGCGCAAAGACCGACGACGGCGTCGAGACCCGAACAATATGGAAGGCACGCAAGGCAGACTACGCAAACTACACACCACAGACACAGGCCGGAACTGCCCTGCGCGGCACGCGCTGGTCTCGGGCTGAAAAGCGACCCGCTCCCTTCCCCTGCCCACACAGGACGGCTCCTGCCCTCCTACTCTAACTTTGAAACCCCTCCCGGCACATCCCAGCTCCGTCCCTCCCAGCCGCTCCCCAGCCCGCGTCCCTCACCTTAACTTTCAGAGGGCCGAGGGTACGAATCCAGCCCCCGCACAAATCACATGGGCGAACTGGGACCATCGGGCAGTCGCCAGGTTCCTCTTCATCGTCTCCAGTGAAGACAGTGAAAAAAACAACCACCACCAACACCAGCAGAAGAGGCAGCAAGTAACCCATCAGCCAACACCAGCTACTTTGCCAAAAGCCCGCTTCATCACGGCCACCACAGCGTTACGCGTACCTGCTCTTTCCAGGGTCACACCCTGCAGCCATCGTCTCTCAGGGTACCTGAGAAAGCAAGACGCACAGAATTAGCACAGCACTCGCGAGAAGGCACCGGCCCCACGCTCCTCCGCCCTAAGCCGCAGGTCGCCTCAGACGCTCGTCCCGTTCCAACGATGGCCCGCGCAGCGCCTGCAAAACCAAAGGGAAAGGCTTAACTGAGCAACCACCCAATACCTCAATATTCAACACGGACCCAGCCCACACCCACCTCACCTCCTCAGACCGCACATGGGCCTGCGTCTCCACCCCAACCCTGACATGACTCCCTAACCCTAAGCTCTAATCCTAAACTGACACCCTAATCCTAACCCCTTGACAGCTGACCTGTGACTGTTGACCCCTGACCCCCATGAAGTCTGGCCCTAGGCAGGCACTGTGAGCTTTGACCACTGACCCTGCTGACCTTAGACCTTAACCCCGTGACATTTGGCCACATCCCCCACACGCTCCTATTGCTGTTGCACCTACCCCTCTACTCTAGATCCCCGGGCAGAGCAGCTCCAAGCCAAACGCGCTCACGCACGCAACACACACAACGCAACAAGTACCAACGAGGTGATCCAAAGAGAGAGAGAAAACTCTCCGCAAGAAGAATGACTCCCGGACGGGAGCTGCCAGCCGGCAAGATTACCTATGGCGTCCAAGACCACGAAGCCGTGAGCCTCAACAACGGCCCCAAAGAATAAAAGGCAAAAGGAACGGCCCGTTACACGATGGTACCGTCACGACCGAGATCATGGATGCACAAGAAGCCTGTCATCGAGACCTAGGAACGTCAAGGTGCGGGGAGGAACTCCCATTTCGAGACAACGCACGGCTAGAGAGCGGAGCTGACAAAGCAGGCCAGAAGAGTGCCGCAAAAGAGAACCGGCAGGAACGTTCCGACACCGATACACGCTTTAGACCTCCAAGCGCGAGAAAAGCGGCACCCGACTGGGACGGTGCAGATGAGTAAGGCCATTCGAAACCCTAGGGACTGCTCCCAAAGCGCACGACACGCTCCCCGAGCGCAAAGACCGACGACGGCGTCGAGACCCGAACAATATGGAAGGCACGCAAGGCAGACTACGCAAACTACACACCACCACAGACGCAGGGCGGAACTGCCCTGAGCGGCACGCGCTGGTCTCGGGCTGAAAAGCGACCCGCTCCCTTCCCCTGCCCACACAGGACGGCTCCTGCCCTCCTACTCTAACTTTGAAACCCCTCCCGGCACATCCCAGCTCCGTCCCTCCCAGCCGCTCCCCAGCCCGCGTCCCTCACCTTAACTTTCAGAGGGCCGAGGGTACGAATCCAGCCCCCGCACAAATCACATGGGCGAACTGGGACCATCCGGCAGTCACCAGGTTCCTCTTCATCGTCTCCAGTGAAGACAGTGAAAAAAACAACCACCACCAACACAAGCAGAAGAGGCAGCAAGTAACCCATCAGCCAACACCAGCTACTTTGCCAAAAGCCCGCTTCATCACAGACACACCACAGCGTTACGCTTACCTGCTCTTTCCAGGGTCACACCCTGCGGCCATCTTCTCTCAGGGTACCTGAGAAAGCAAGACGCACAGAATTAGCACAGCACTCGCGAGAAGGCACCGGCCCCACGCTCCTCCGCCCTAAGGCGCAGCTCGCCTCAAAGGCTCGTCCCGTTCCAAAGATGGCCCGCACAGCACCTGCAAAACAAAAGGGAAAGGCTTAACTGAGCAACCACCCAATACCACCATATTCAACATGGACCCAGCCCCCACCCACCTCACCTCCTCAGACTGCACATCCGCCTGCGGCTCCACCCCAACCCTGACATGACACCCTAACCCTAAGCTCTAAACCTAAACTGACAACCTAATCCTAACCCCTTGACAGCTGACCCGTGACTGTTGACCCCTGACCCCCATGAAGTTTGGCACTGTGAGCTTTGACCACTGACCATGCTGACCTTAGACCTTGACCCCATGACATTCGGCCACCTCCCCCATACGCTCCTATTGCTGTTGCACCTACCCCTCTACTCTAGATCCCCGGGCAGAGCAGCTCCAAGCCAAACGCGCTCACGCACGCAACACGCACAACGCAAAACGTACCAACGAGGCCATCCAAAGAGAGAGAGAAAACTCTCCGCAAGAAGAATGAATCCCAGACGGGAGTTGCCAGCCGGCAACACGACCTACGGTGGCCAAGACCACGAAGCCAGGAGCCTCGACGACGGCCCCGAAGAAGAAGAGGCAAAAAGAAAGGCCCGTTACAAGATGGTACCGTCACAACCGAGATCGTGGACGTGCAAGAAGCCTGTCATCTTGACCTAGGAACATCAAGGTGCGGGGAAGAAGTCGTGTTCCGAGACAACGCACAGCTAGAGAGCAGAGCTGCCAAAGCAGCCCACAAGAGCGCCGCAAAAGAGAACCGGCTGGCACCTTCCGACGCCGATCCACGCTTCTGACCTCCGAGCGCAAGAAAAGCGGCACCCGACTGGGACGGTGCAGATGAGTAAGGCCGTTCGAGACCCTAGGGACTGTTCCCAAATCGCACGCCACGCTCCCCGAGCGCAAAGACCGACGACGGCGTCGAGACCCGAACAATATGGAAGGCACGCAAGGCAGACTACGCAAACTACACACCACCACAGACGCAGGCCGGAACTGCCCTGCGCGGCACGCGCTGGTCTCGGGCTGAAAAGCGACCCGCTCCCTTCCCCTGCCCACACAGGACGGCTCCTGCCCTCCTACTCTAACTTTGAAACCCCTCCCGGCACATCCCAGCTCCGTCCCTCCCAGCCGCTCCCCAGCCCGCGTCCCTCACCTTAACTTTCAGAGGGCCGAGGGTACGAATCCAGCCCCCGCACAAATCACATGGGCGAACTGGGACCATCCGGCAGTCGCCAGGTTCCTCTTCATCGTCTCCAGTGAAGACAGTGAAAAAAACAACCACCACCAACACCAGCAGAAGAGGCAGCAAGTAACCCATCAGCCAACACCAGCTACTTTGCCAAAAGCCCGCTTCATCACGGCCACCACAGTGTTACGCGTACCTGCTCTTTCCAGGGTCACACCCTGCAGCCATCTTCTCTCAGGGTACCTGAGAAAGCAAGACGCACAGAATTAGCACAGCACTCGCGAGAAGGCACCGGCCCCACGCTCCTCCGCCCTAAGCCGCAGGTCGCCTCAGACGCTCGTCCCGTTCCAACGATGGCCCGCGCAGCGCCTGCAAAACCAAAGGGAAAGGCTTAACTGAGCAACCACCCAATACCTCAATATTCAACACGGACCCAGCCCACACCCACCTCACCTCCTCAGACCGCACATGGGCCTGCGTCTCCACCCCAACCCTGACATGACTCCCTAACCCTAAGCTCTAATCCTAAACTGACACCCTAATCCTAACCCCTTGACAGCTGACCTGTGACTGTTGACCCCTGACCCCCATGAAGTCTGGCCCTAGGCAGGCACTGTGAGCTTTGACCACTGACCCTGCTGACCTTAGACCTTAACCCCGTGACATTTGGCCACATCCCCCACACGCTCCTATTGCTGTTGCACCTACCCCTCTACTCTAGATCCCCGGGCAGAGCAGCTCCAAGCCCAACGCGCTCACGCACGCAACACACACAACGCAACAAGTACCAACGAGGTGATCCAAAGAGAGAGAGAAAACTCTCCGCAAGAAGAATGACTCCCGGACGGGAGCTGCCAGCCGGCAAGATTACCTATGGCGTCCAAGACCACGAAGCCGTGAGCCTCGACAACGGCCCCAAAGAATAAAAGGCAAAAGGAACGGCCCGTTACACGATGGTACCGTCACGACGGAGATCATGGATGCACAAGAAGCCTGTCATCGAGACCTAGGAACGTCAAGGTGCGGGGAGGAACTCCCATTTCGAGACAACGCACGGCTAGAGAGCGGAGCTGACAAAGCAGGCCAGAAGAGTGCCGCAAAAGAGAACCGGCAGGAACGTTCCGACACCGATACACGCTTTAGACCTCCGAGCGCGAGAAAAGCGGCACCCGACTGGGACGGTGCAGATGAGTAAGGCCATTCGAAACCCTAGGGACTGCTCCCAAAGCGCACGCCACGCTCCCCGAGCGCAAAGACCGACGACGGCGTCGAGACCCGAACAATATGGAAGGCACGCAAGGCAGACTACGCAAACTACACACCACCACAGACGCAGGCCGGAACTGCCCTGCGCGGCACGCGCTGGTCTCGGGCTGAAAAGCGACCCGCTCCCTTCCCCTGCCCACACAGGACGGCTCCTGCCCTCCTACTCTAACTTTGAAACCCCTCCCGGCACATCCCAGCTCCGTCCCTCCCAGCCGCTCCCCAGCCCGCGTCCCTCACCTTAACTTTCAGAGGGCCGAGGGTACGAATCCAGCCCCCGCACAAATCACATGGGCGAACTGGGACCATCCGGCAGTCGCCAGGTTCCTCTTCATCGTCTCCAGTGAAGACAGTGAAAAAAACAACCACCACCAACACCAGCAGAAGAGGCAGCAAGTAACCCATCAGCCAACACCAGCTACTTTGCCAAAAGCCCGCTTCATCACGGCCACCACAGTGTTACGCGTACCTGCTCTTTCCAGGGTCACACCCTGCAGCCATCGTCTCTCAGGGTACCTGAGAAAGCAAGACGCACAGAATTAGCACAGCACTCGCGAGAAGGCACCGGCCCCACGCTCCTCCGCCCTAAGCCGCAGGTCGCCTCAGACGCTCGTCCCGTTCCAACGATGGCCCGCGCAGCGCCTGCAAAACCAAAGGGAAAGGCTTAACTGAGCAACCACCCAATACCACCATATTCAACACGGACCCAGCCCCCACCCACCTCACCTCCTCAGACCACACATCCGCCTGCGGCTCCACCCCAACCCTGACATGACACCCTAACCCTAAGCTCTAAACCTAAACTGACAACCTAATCCTAACCCTTTGACAGCTGACCCGTGACTGTTGACCCCTGACCCCCATGAAGTTTGGCACTGTGAGCTTTGACCACTGACCATGCTGACCTTAGACCTTGACCCCATGACATTCGGCCACCTCCCCCATACGCTCCTATTGCTGTTGCACCTACCCCTCTACTCTAGATCCCCGGGCAGAGCAGCTCCAAGCCAAACGCGCTCACGCACGCAACACGCACAACGCAAAACGTACCAACGAGGCCATCCAAAGAGAGAGAGAAAACTCTCCGCAAGAAGAATGAATCCCAGACGGGAGTTGCCAGCCGGCAACACGACCTACGGTGGCCAAGACCACGAAGCCAGGAGCCTCGACGACGGCCCCGAAGAAGAAGAGGCAAAAAGAAAGGCCCGTTACAAGATGGTACCGTCACAACCGAGATCGTGGACGCGCAAGAAGCCTGTCATCTTGACCTAGGAACATCAAGGTGCGGGGAAGAAGTCGTGTTCCGAGACAACGCACAGCTAGAGAGCAGAGCTGCCAAAGCAGCCCACAAGAGCGCCGCAAAAGAGAACCGGCTGGCACCTTCCGACGCCGATCCACGCTTCTGACCTCCGAGCGCAAGAAAAGCGGCACCTGACTGGGACGGTGCAGATGAGTAAGGCCGTTCGAGACCCTAGGGAGTGTTCCCAAATCGCACGCCACGCTCCCCGAGCGCAAAGACCGACGACGGCGTCGAGACCCGAACAATATGGAAGGCACGCAAGGCAGACTACGCAAACTACACACCACCACAGACGCAGGCCGGAACTGCCCTGCGCGGCACGCGCTGGTCTCGGGCTGAAAAGCGACCCGCTCCCTTCCCCTGCCCACACAGGACGGCTCCTGCCCTCCTACTCTAACTTTGAAACCCCTCCCGGCACATCCCAGCTCCGTCCCTCCCAGCCGCTCCCCAGCCCGCGTCCCTCACCTTAACTTTCAGAGGGCCGAGGGTACGAATCCAGCCCCCGCACAAATCACATGGGCGAACTGGGACCATCCGGCAGTCGCCAGGTTCCTCTTCATCGTCTCCAGTGAAGACAGTGAAAAAAACAACCACCACCAACACCAGCAGAAGAGGCAGCAAGTAACCCATCAGCCAACACCAGCTACTTTGCCAAAAGCCCGCTTCATCACGGCCACCACAGCGTTACGCGTACCTGCTCTTTCCAGGGTCACACCCTGCAGCCATCGTCTCTCAGGGTACCTGAGAAAGCAAGACGCACAGAATTAGCACAGCACTCGCGAGAAGGCACCGGCCCCACGCTCCTCCGCCCTAAGCCGCAGGTCGCCTCAGACGCTCGTCCCGTTCCAACGATGGCCCGCGCAGCGCCTGCAAAACCAAAGGGAAAGGCTTAACTGAGCAACCACCCAATACCTCAATATTCAACACGGACCCAGCCCACACCCACCTCACCTCCTCAGACCGCACATGGGCCTGCGTCTCCACCCCAACCCTGACATGACTCCCTAACCCTAAGCTCTAATCCTAAACTGACACCCTAATCCTAACCCCTTGACAGCTGACCTGTGACTGTTGACCCCTGACCCCCATGAAGTCTGGCCCTAGGCAGGCACTGTGAGCTTTGACCACTGACCCTGCTGACCTTAGACCTTAACCCCGTGACATTTGGCCACATCCCCCACACGCTCCTATTGCTGTTGCACCTACCCCTCTACTCTAGATCCCCGGGCAGAGCAGCTCCAAGCCCAACGCGCTCACGCACGCAACACACACAACGCAACAAGTACCAACGAGGTGATCCAAAGAGAGAGAGAAAACTCTCCGCAAGAAGAATGACTCCCGGACAGGAGCTGCCAGCCGGCAAGATTACCTATGGCGTCCAAGACCACGAAGCCGTGAGCCTCGACAACGGCCCCAAAGAATAAAAGGCAAAAGGAACGGCCCGTTACACGATGGTACCGTCACGACCGAGATCATGGATGCACAAGAAGCCTGTCATCGAGACCTAGGAACGTCAAGGTGCGGGGAGGAACTCCCATTTCGAGACAACGCACGGCTAGAGAGCGGAGCTGACAAAGCAGGCCAGAAGAGTGCCGCAAAAGAGAACCGGCAGGAACGTTCCGACGCCGATACACGCTTTAGACCTCCAAGCGCGAGAAAAGCGGCACCCGACTGGGACGGTGCAGATGAGTAAGGCCGTTCGAAACCCTAGGGACTGCTCCCAAAGCGCACGCCACGCTCCCCGAGCGCAAAGACCGACGACGGCGTCGAGACCCGAACAATATGGAAGGCACGCAAGGCAGACTACGCAAACTACACACCACCACAGACGCAGGCCGGAACTGCCCTGCGCGGCACGCGCTGGTCTCGGGCTGAAAAGCGACCCGCTCCCTTCCCCTGCCCACACAGGACGGCTCCTGCCCTCCTACTCTAACTTTGAAACCCCTCCCGGCACATCCCAGCTCCGTCCCTCCCAGCCGCTCCCCAGCCCGCGTCCCTCACCTTAACTTTCAGAGGGCCGAGGGTACGAATCCAGCCCCCGCACAAATCACATGGGCGAACTGGGACCATCCGGCAGTCGCCAGGTTCCTCTTCATCGTCTCCAGTGAAGACAGTGAAAAAAACAACCACCACCAACACAAGCAGAAGAGGCAGCAAGTAACCCATCAGCCAACACCAGCTACTTTGCCAAAAGCCCGCTTCATCACAGACACACCACAGCGTTACGCTTACCTGCTCTTTCCAGGGTCACACCCTGCGGCCATCTTCTCTCAGGATACCTGAGAAAGCAAGACGCACAAAATTAGCACAGCACTCGCGAGAAGGCACCGGCCCCACGCTCCTCCGCCCTAAGGCGCAGCTCGCCTCAAAGGCTCGTCCCGTTCCAAAGATGGCCCGCGCAGCACCTGCAAAACAAAAGGGAAAGGCTTAACTGAGCAACCACCCAATACCACCATATTCAACATGGACCCAGCCCCCACCCACCTCACCTCCTCAGACCGCACATCCGCCTGCGGCTCCACCCCAACCCTGACATGACACCCTAACCCTAAGCTCTAAACCTAAACTGACAACCTAATCCTAACCCTTTGACAGCTGACCCGTGACTGTTGACCCCTGACCCCCATGAAGTTTGGCACTGTGAGCTTTGACCACTGACCATGCTGACCTTAGACCTTGACCCCATGACATTCGGCCACCTCCCCCATACGCTCCTATTGCTGTTGCACCTACCCCTCTACTCTAGATCCCCGGGCAGAGCAGCTCCAAGCCAAACGCGCTCACGCACGCAACACGCACAACGCAAAACGTACCAACGAGGCCATCCAAAGAGAGAGAGAAAACTCTCCGCAAGAAGAATGAATCCCAGACGGGAGTTGCCAGCCGGCAACACGACCTACGGTGGCCAAGACCACGAAGCCAGGAGCCTCGACGACGGCCCCGAAGAAGAAGAGGCAAAAAGAAAGGCCCGTTACAAGATGGTACCGTCACAACCGAGATCGTGGACGCGCAAGAAGCCTGTCATCTTGACCTAGGAACATCAAGGTGCGGGGAAGAAGTCGTGTTCCGAGACAACGCACAGCTAGAGAGCAGAGCTGCCAAAGCAGCCCACAAGAGCGCCGCAAAAGAGAACCGGCTGGCACCTTCCGACGCCGATCCACGCTTCTGACCTCCGAGCACAAGAAAAGCTGCACCCGACTGGCATGGTGCAGACGAGCAAGGCCGTTCGAGACCCTAGGGAGTGTTCCCAAAGCACACGCCACGCTCCCCGAGGGCAAAGACCGACGACATCGTTGAGACTCGAACAACGTCCAAGGCACACAAGACAGGCTACACAAAGTACACGCCACCACAGACACAGGCCGGAACTGCCCTGCCTGGCACACGCTGGTCTCGGGCTGAACATCAACCCGCTCCCTTCACTTGCCCACAGAGGACGGCTCCTGCCCTGCTACTCTAACTTTGAAACCCCTCCCGGCACTTCCCAGCTCTGTCCCTCCCTCCCTCCCGGCCACTCCCCAGCCCCCATCCCTCGCCTTAAATTTCAGAGGGCCAAGGGTACAAATCCAGCCTCCACACAAATCACATCGGCGAACTGGGACCATCCAGCGGTCGCCAGGTTCTTCTTCATCATCTGCAGTGAAGACAGTGAAAAAACAACCACCACCAACACAAGCAGAAGAGGCAAGAAGTAACCCGTCAGCCAACACCAGCTACTTTGCCAAAAGCCTACTTCATCACACACACACCACAGTGAAAAAAACAACCACCATCAACACAAGCAGAAGAGGCAGCAAGTAACCCATCAGCCAACACCAGCTCCTTTCCCAAAAGCCCACTTAATCACACACACAGCACCGTGTTATGCTTACCTGCTCTTTCCAGGGTCACACCCTGCGGCCATCATCTCTCAGGGTACCTGAGAAAGCAAGACGCATAGCATTTAGCACAGCACTCACAAGAAGGCACCGGCCCCACGCTCCTCCTCCCTAAGCCGCAGCTCGCCTCAAACACTCGTCCCAATCCAAAGCTGGCCCATGTAGCACCTGCAAAACAAAAGGTAAATGCTTAACCAAGCAACCACCTACTACGTCGATATTTAACTCTGACCCAGCCCACAACCACCTCACCTCCTCAGACTGCACATCGCCCTGCAGCGTGGCTCCTCTAATGCTGCGTGCGCCACCTGCAAAAACCAAAGTGGGAGACGCATGCCGAGAGGCCGCCCGAAACTGCAGCCTGCCTGGACCTATTCGCAACTCCCTCTCCTTTCCCTTGGCCGCTCAAATACCCCACTCTTTCATCAAGAGCTTGCCACCTCAAGGCATACGTATCGTCTGCACAAACACAAACAAGGGATGCTTTCAACTTTGCCAACAATACAACACTCCAAAGGAACAGTTCCTTTAACACAGTAGTCATGACTCACCTTGCCCGAGTCACCTCCGCTACACATGGCCCGCTTCGCTCCTTGCTTCCTACCTTCAAAATAAAAGAAAAAAAGAACCCTATCAGCTAGTCATAGAGCCACCAGCTGCATTTTCCCTCTGACTCCAAGCACGGACCCACCTCTTTAAGGCACTCCGCTCCCCTCCTTTGTCATTTGGGGCACGCATCTTGTCCCTCTGCATCTGAAAAAAACCATATTGAGCAATTCAGCCTGGATGCAGAGCAAGACCTTAACAACTGCAGAGATCTTGATTCCATCTAGGAATAGCAGTACTCAGACTACAACCAGCCATTTAAAAAAAACAAAACAAAAAACCCAGGGCCAAACTTTAAGCCCATCACATGCAAGCCTCAACACCTTAGAGACTCAAATCCACTTCACCACCCCTCAACAGCCTCTGCCACAAGCCTACAATCATTTCCGTAAAAAAATCTCCACGTTGCTGTCCACACAGCCCACCAATGCCTACTCCATCCCAGATGACTGTACTACCCTAGCCTAAACCGTCTAGGCACAGCAACGTTTCACCTGTAGACTCTTATCACTGTTCCACCTACCCCTGACTCTAGATCCCCAGGCAGAGCAGCTCCAAGCCAAACACACCTGTGCACAGACCAACACAAGACAGAATACTACAGACAAGGTGAATCAGAGAGAAAACTCTCAGCAAGAAGAATGACTCCCAGATGGGAGGTGCCATCTAGCAAGATGACCTACAGTGTCCAAAACACTGAGGCAAGGAGGCTCAACGGCAGACCCCTAGGAGTCCAACGTAACAGCCCATTAGAAATTAGTACTGTCAAAACCGAGACCATGGATGCGCCAGAAGCCTGTCATCAAGACCTAGGAACATGAAGATGCAGGGGAGAACTCCCAGTCTGAGAAAACAGACATCTAGAGAGCAGAGCTGCCAAAGCAGCCCAAAAGAACAACGCAAAAAGCAACGGCTGGAATCTGCCGAGACCAATCCATGCTTTAGAGCTCTGAACGCAAGAAAAGCAGCACCCGATTGGCACCGTGCCGATGAGCAAGAGCATTCGAAACCCTCGGGATGGCGCCTAAAATGCATGCCGCGCTCCCCTGGCACAAAGCACAATGAGGACATCGAGACCTGAGGAAGGTCTAAGGCACAGAAGACAGACTACACAAAACTGCATGCCACCACGGACACAGGCTGTAACTGCCCTGCCCGGGACACACTGCTCTCATGCTGAAAGGCAACCCGCTCCCTTCGCCTGCGCAAAGGCGGCTGCTTTGGGACAGCCCTCTGTCCTGCGCTAACTTTAGAACTCCTCCCTGCAATTCCCAGCTTTGTCCCTTCCTCCCAGCCTCTCCCCAGCCCGGGGCCCTCAACTTAGCTTTCAGAAGGCCAAGGGTCCAAATCCAGCCTCCACAAAACCACACAGGCTAACTGGGATGTTCCTCAAGGGGACATATTGCTCTTCAACATCTGCAATTAAAAAAACAAACAAACAACAAATCAGAAGAGGGAGTAAGCATCCCACTGGCCAACGCCAACTACTTCCCCAACTTGCACCTCCTCACAGGTGCCACCGTGTTCTCTTCCCCACTCATTCCAGACTCAGACCCTGCAGCTGTTGTCACTCATGGTACCTAAGGTACCAAGAGACACCAAGCAAGCATGGCGCTCATGAGAATTCATCAGCCTCACACTCCTCCTCACTAATCCACAGCTCACCTCAAATGCTCACCCAATTCAAAGATAGCCCACACAGCACCTCCACAACAGAAGGTAAACGCTGAACTGAGCAGCCCCATAATACTTTGCTATTCAACACCGACCCGGCCAACGACCACCTCACCTTCTCAGTCCACTCACCAGCATGCAGCTTTGCAGGAGATCTTATAGCTGACTTCACGGGACATAAAGGGTGCCTATAGGAAACCTGCAGAGCAACTTTTTACAAGGGTATACAGCAATAGGACAAGGTGGTAACGGCTTTAGTCCTAAAGAGGGTACATTTACTTTAGGCGTTAGGAAGACATTTCTCACTAGGGGTGGCGAGGCACTGGAACGCATTGTCCAGAGAACCTGTGGGTGCTCCCTCCCTGGAAGCATTCAAGGCTAGGTCAAATGGGGCTTTCAGGAACCTGGTCTCACAGAAGGTCTCCCGGTGGCGGGGGGGGGGGGCATGGAACTAGAGGATCTTTATGGTGCATTCCAACCCAAACCATTCTATGATTCTACGACATCCAAATCCAACTGCAAAACTCATGTGAGAAGGGCTGGTGAACCCTCCTCCCTTTCCCACCAGTCTCAAAAATTTAGAAACCCCTTTTCTCCTCCTCAACTGTCAGGAAAGGAACCCCACTGCTTCCTGACACCACCTGCCCTCAATTTGCAGCCCTGAACCCCCTTCAGTGGCTACTCCTCAGGAGCCACTCTTCTAAGCCACATCCCAAATTCTGGGGGCACCTCCTAACCTACAGCTCCCCAGAGACTCTGAGCTCTGCTACATGCCCACAAAATAAAGTCAAGTCCCAATCTACAAGAAGCCTGCCACAAGCTGCAAAGATTCTAGGGACAACATGGCATTCTGTGGGCAATGAGGAAAGGCAATGAGGCATCCCAGAACCTGAAGGGCATTGAGCCTCACGGCCCTTCCGCTTTCATCAGTAATACTAAACCTCCATATTCAAATACATACAAGACGCTCACCCTAACCCCTGCGAAACAATATCACCATCAGTCCCGTTAAGAGAGATATCATCAACTTTTACAGCATACAGCAGAACTGGTGAAAAAAACAAGGTTCCATTTTCAATACAGTTAGGAATTCCAGGGAAACAACGCATGAAGAATTTAAAAAAACCGAACAATGCATACTATTAAACCATATTTCTACCCCTGAACACTCAAAACAAAACTACTGACCTGAAAAGAAAGAAAGAAAAAAAAAGCAGCTGTATACAAGTGTGACTTTCTACCACACATGCTGCTGAACCCTGACTGGTCCTGAAGATCTTACCACAAGCAGACATCTCCTCCCAAAGGGCTGAGCCAGCTCAAAAGCTGCAAAGCACTCAAGGAAGAGCTGAGCACCAACACCAGAGAAACCCAGGAGCACAATGAGCTCCCTCAGCAGAGGCTGTGGCTCAAATAGCCCCGAGCCCCCACCCACCACCCTTAGCACAATCACCTGGGGAAGGGGAAGGGCAAACCACCAGATGTTATAGGTTCAGCTGGAGGGGCAGCAGCACTGTTCTCACCTGCCTTAAATTTACAGCAAATGAGACCATGAACAGAGAAAGTTACCCCCCCAGGAAATGACACTACTTGCTCCTGTGCTACAGCTACACCTATTGCATCAGCAATGGGACCAGGTAGGGAATTCAAATTAATTTGTCTGGGGTGTAGACAGAAAACCATAGATGCCCTTCCAAACTAGGTAAGAAACTACCTCATTAAATGCAATGACATTGTTGTTATCAAAATTGATGTGCTTCAGTTTCCTATAAAATAGCCAAAACACTCTGGGGTTATGCTTCATTTCTAGCAAGGCTGTGCATACCACCTTACTTCTACCAGAACTAACTTCTGGATAGGAATGAATCAAAAAGCAGAATACGATCCCTTAAGAATTCCATCTCCAAAATATCTCTGGGTTGCAAAACAAATTCTTTACTGTGAATAGCCAATGATGCAGAGTCCCCCTGAGCATGTCTCCAGCTGACTCCCTTAACAGAGGTACAAGAGCCCCAAAGCACAAAAGACACCACAAAAACCCATGGAAATACATGGGGGGGGAACCAGGCAGCAGCCATGCCCCAGAAGGGCAGGGGGGCAACAACAACAGCCCCTGCAATCATGCAGGAAAGGGTCAGCTGAAGCCATAGCCCTGCACTTTGGGGTGGGTGGGGTGGCAGCAGCCACAAATGACACCAAGAATACATGGAACTTCAGGGATACAAAGCAGGTGGGGGGAAGGGGGTGACACCCCCACCAATCAGCATGGGAAAAAACTCACAGGGAAGGTGGGTTAGATGGATAATTTGTAGTGGTAAGATACATGCACAAGAACATGCACAGGCTGGGGGGGTCATGCATAAGGTTTACCTTCACCAGGGGCTCCACCTAGGTAATCCACAGCAGGTGAACTCATCTGGGATAATCTGCAACAGCAGTTCCACTCTGGGGGAACCTCCTAACCTACAGCTTCCCAGAAACTGAGCTCTGCTACATGCCCACAAAGTAAAGTCAATTCCCAATCCTTGTAATCTACAAGGGGCTTGCCACAAGCTGCAAAGATTCTAGGGACAACTTGGCATTCTGTGGGCAATGAGGAAAGGCATCCCAAACCCTGAAGGGCATTGTGCCTCACGGCTCTTCTGCTTTCTTCAGAAATACTAAAACTCCATATACAAATACATACAAGACACTCACCCTAACCCCTGCTAAACAATGTCACCATCAGTCTCGTTAAAAGAGATATCATCAACTTTTACAGCATACAGCAGAACTGGTGAAAAAAACAAGGTTCCATTTTCAATACAGTTAGGAATTCCAGGGAAACACAATACTTGAAGAATTAAAAGAAAAAACCAAACAAAACCAAACAATGCATACTATTAAACTGTCTTTCTACCCCTGAACACTCAAAACAAAACTACTGACCTGAAAAAAAGAAAAGGGGAAAAAAAAGCTGCATACAAGTGTTACTTTCCACCACACATGCTGCAGAACCTTGAGTGGTCCTGAAGCTCTTACCTCAGGCAGACACCTCTTCCCAAAGGGCTGAGCCAGCCCAAAAGCTGCAAAGCACTCAAGGAAGAGCTGAGCACCAACACCAGAGAAACCCAGAGGCACAATGAGCTCCCTCAGTCAGAGGCTGTGGCTCAAATACCCCTGAGCCCCCGCCCACCACCCTTAGCACAATCACCTGGGAAAGGGGAAGGGCAAACCACCAGAAGATATAAAGTCAACTGGAGGAGCAGCAGCACTGTTTTCACCTGCATTAAATTTACAGCAAATGAGACCCTGAACAGAGAAAGCAACACTTACTGGCAACTACAATACCTGCTCCTGTACTACAGCTACAACTACTGCATCGGCAATGTGACCAGGTAAGGAATTAATTTTAATTTTTCTGAGACGTAGACAGAAAAAGACACGTGTGTCTCTAAACTAGGTAGGAAATTAGCTCGTTAAATGCAATAACAATGTAGTTATTAAAATCACATCGGTCAACGGCGAGGCCAGCAGACACAATGGTAAGTTGGCGGCTAAGCGCTAGATTGAGGCAGACCGGGAGGTTCCCAAGGCCCAGGAGCCCCGGGGAAGAGCAGAGGGACCGTGCAGAGCAGGCAGCTCTCACGAGAGAGGCTGACACGGCGTGGACATTGCCAGGGGCAACCGTGGGAGATTTAAATGGCCCTGAAGAGCACAGGAAGCAGGGCGTGGTGCGTCAGAAAGGTGTGCCGTGGTGCGGCAGTTTGCGCAGGCAGGGCGCAGCCCCCCCCCCCCCCCCCCCCCCCTTCCCAGCTCAAACAGGCTACTGAAGCGGTGGGCATCGTCCTCAGGAGACGACCCCAGTATCGCTGCCACTGAGGTGAAAGCCATCGCTAGGAAAAATGTGGTGACGCAGACTGAGCTCCCATGTAAACGTGCAGCTGTCCGGGTATCTGGCTGCGGGGAGCGCCCAAGTCTATCACTGATGCTGGAGGGCAGCGGGGACACCTCTTGTGTGAGATGTGACCAGGTAGAGGATCTGCTCAGCCTGGTGGCAGAGCTGAAGGAGGAAGTGGAAAGGTTGAAGAGTATCAGGGAGCATGAGAGGGAGATAGATTGGTGGACCCACACCCTACCATCCCTGGGGCAGAGGCAGCAGATGGAGGCTCCGCGAGAAGCGGAGGTTCCCCTGCCCCCTCGCCACCGGGCAGGAGGGGACCTAAGAGATGGAGGGGAATGGATACAGGTCCCTGCTCGGGGAGGCAGGCGAGTCCCCTCCCGGTCTCCCTCACCTTCCCAGTTTCCCCTACGCAACAGGAACGTGGCTCTGGAACTTGAGGACCAGGTCAATGAAGATCAGGGTGTAGGTGAAGCCCTATCCAGGGAGGTGCCCAGGCTCAGTCGGGCAGCCCCACGCGTTCCCAAAGCCCCTGAAAAAAAGAAAAAGGAGGGTAATTGTCATAGGCGAGTCCCTTCTGAGGGGGACAGAGGGCCCAATATGCAGTCCTGACCCATCCCACAGGTTGAGGAGGAGAGGGAAGACCGATAAGGCCGATATTGTGCTGAGAGTCTGTAACAGACCGCCTGACCAGGTTGAAGAGACGGATGAATCATTCTACAAGTGACAGGCAGGGCACTGGGGCGATTAGTGGAAGGAGCACAGGTAGTGTTTTCCTCAATCCCTTAGTGGCAGGGAAATATACTGAAAGGAACAGGAAACCACACCTGGTGATGACGTGGCTCAGAGGCTGGCGCCATCGGTGGCGTTTGGGGTTTTTTGATCACGGGGAGGTTTACACGGCACCGGGCTTGCTAGCGACAGATGGTATCCGGCTATCTCAAAGGGGTAAAAGAATCCTCGCTCGTGAGATGGTGGGCCTCATAGAGAGGGCTTTAAACTAGGGTTGAAGGGGGTAAGTGTAGAGGAATGGTTAATGGAACAGGGTCACAAGTCTGCAGAGGCATTGTGCAAGCAAGAAGATTTCTGCTGAGACAAGACAGTGGCGAAAGTAAGGAACTTTGTGAAGAGAAGTTGTAGTTGAAGAAATGTAAAAATAAGTAGCCTGTAACCGCAAGTACGTACAGTATGTGAGTGTAACTTTTTTATCATGTAACCAATAAGAGAATGACTAGTAGGCATATGTTATAGAAATCATATAAAAGAACCCTGTTAGAAATAAACATTGAAGACGCTTGCAGGATCTCATATTGAGTGTTCTGTGTCTTCCCTGCTCGAAACTCTCCGCAAGTGGTGCCCAAACAGGGACCGACAGGGACTTACACTTTCCCTGTGGAAACCAGTGGAGAGGAGCAGATCGACAGAAAAGTCCTGCCGTGCAGCCAGCAGGAGCCTTTGCACATGTGATAATGCAGATGGAAATCGGTCCCGAGAAATGTCTGGAGTCCATGCGTTTGGCTCAGGAAGGCCCGTCAAATGTAAGGGAAACTCCAGCCACTCCATCATATATGTCAATCAAACAGGGAACCCAAGAGCCTTTGTGGATAGGCTCACAGCAGCCTTGAATAAGGCAAATATGCCTCCGGCTCTAAAAGCTGCACTGTTGTGACAATGTGCTTTGGAAAACGGTAACGCTGCCACCAGAGCTGTATTGGTTACTTTGCCAGCTGATGCATCAATTGAACTAATGTTAGAACGTATGAGCAAGGTCCCTGTAGGTCCACAAGCAATGTTAGTGGAATCATTGGAGAAACTAGGGGAAAAGTTAATTGAAGGTCAACAACAGCAACAACAAGCCTTTGCAGCCACCCTTGCACCTTTAAAACCAGCAGGGGGCAATAGAGGCTTTAATGACAGTAGGGGTGGAAAGTTTAAGTGTTATAGATGTGGAAAGCTAGGTCACAAGAGACAACAGCGTAGGGAGCCAGGAGTTTGGTGCCAGAACTGCCGGCAAGACACCCACAGTACCACTGCGTGCCGTTGATCGGGAAACGGGATGTCGAGCGCTAGGGGTCGCAGCGCGAGGACACCAATCGCGGCTCCGGTATCATTGAGGGACGACCTTACGCCAGCTCCAGAGCCACATCTCAACTCACCCCAGCGGGACAACCATCTCCAGCAACGCTTGGCAGCCTCGGATTGGACTTGGCAACAGCAGTAGATGTTACACTTATTGACCCTAAACCACAAAAGATTGCTACAGGAATATGCGGAAAAATAATTATAAATGGCGAGAGACAAGGGGCATTGCTGTTGGGACGTTCATCAAGTGGAATAAAAAGAATATTTGTGCTGCCTGGAGTAATAGACAGTGACTTTGAAGGTGAAATCTATATTGTAGCACAAACTTTGTTTCCTCCAATTGTTATACCAAAGGGAAGCAAGATAGCACAGTTGGTGCCGTTGTTACAATTAACCAAGGGAATGACAACTGGAAATCAGCAAATTAGAGGTGATAGAGGATTCGGCTCGACAGGAGGATTAGTGATGTTATCCATGCCTCTCACAGAAAGACCAATAACAACAGTCACTCTGGAAAATAAAGGGGAGAGAGTTATTTTACAAGCCTTGTTGGACACCAAAACTGATATTTCTATCGTCGGCGAACATTTTTGGCCAGAATCGTGGCCAACAAGGACTGTTGCTGGAGGCGTGGAAGGAGTTGGGGGAACAGCTAGTGTTCAACAAAGTCAGGATAGAATTGTAGTTTATCTAGATGGACAAAGAACCAATGCCACAATTACTGTAATGCCCTTGCCTCATGGAGTTTCAGCCTTGATTGGATGAGATATTCTTCTCCAGTTAGGAGTAAGATTGACAACTGAGTCGCATTTTTAGGAGCGGTCACCGATTGGACTTTCCCGATTCCTTTAGTTTGGACAAATGATGAACCTGTCTGGATCGAACAGTGGCCGCTAAGGAAGGAAAGTCTGGAACAAGCAGAAATATTGGTAGATGAACAATTAGCATTGGGACATATTAAACCTTCAACTAGCCCGTGGAATACACCCATTTTTGTTATCAAGAAAAAATCGGGCAAATATCAGCTATTACATGATCTCAGAGCAGTCAATAAACAGATGCAAGCCATGGGAGCGCTTGAACCGGGAATGCCTAGCCCAGCTATGTTACCGATAGGCTGGCATTTATTAATTATTGACTTAAAAGACTGTTTTTTCACCATCTTTTTACATCCCAGAGATACTGAACGCTTTGCTTTTACGTTACCATCGGTTAATCGAGCTGGCTCAGCTTGCAGATTTGAATGGATCGTACTTCCACAAGGCATGAAAAACAGTCCTACTTTATGTCAACTTTTTGTGGACAATGCCCTGAGAGAAATCCGATCAACCTGGGACAAGATGATAATATATCACTATATGGATGATATTTTGTTGGCCCAACAACAACCATTTTCTGCAAACCAGGAACAATATCTTGAAGAGACATTATATAAGCATGGTTTGAAAATTGCAACAGAAAAGATACAATGTCAACCAGTGTGGAAATATTTGGGATGGCTTATTACAGACTCCCAGGTACGGTCACAAAACCTAGAAATACAGACTGATGTCAAGACTTTGAACGATGCACAAAAGCTGCTAGGAGACTTACAGTGGCTGAGACCAATAGTGGGAATTACCAATGAGGAGTTAGAAGTTTTACGACCTTTGTTAAAGGGAACTGATCCGTCCTTACCAGTGAAATTATCAAGTCTGCAAGAAGAGACAATAAAAAACATCTCCACTGTCATTACATCTCGTATGGTGGACCGCTTTGATCCAGATTTACCTGTCGATCTCGCTATCTTACACTCCAAGAATCGGTTCATAGGTACATTAACCCAATGTAAAAAGAAAAAGGGGGAGCCTCAGGTTTTAGAGTGGCTCTTGACGTCTTTGCGACCAAAAAAGACGATACGACAAAAAGATGAAAATTTGGCAGAGTTAATTCGTAAAGGTAGAATGCGATTGTTACAGATTTTGGGTAAAGAACCGGGAACAATTTATCTCCCAATTCGGCGAGAAGATTTGGACTGGTGGTTACAACATTTGGAAATGTTGCAATTGAGTTTATTGACCCAGGGTGTGTCTATCAGTTTAAGCCCTTTAAAAAGTCCAGTGCTAAAATGGATGTCTGGAACAGGATGGATTGAAAAACCAAAGAGAAGTGAAGCTCCTATTAAGAATGCATTAACTGTTTATACAGATGCGGGTAGAAAATCGCAGACAGCAGCTGTCACCTGGGAAGTGAATGGACAGTGGAGTCATCAGATAATTGCAGCAGAAAAAGGAGATTCGCTGCAATTGTTAGAATTGTCAGCAGTCGTGTGGACTTTTGCTAAGTGGATAAATGAACCAATTAATGTTGTTTCTGATTCGTTACATGTGGCTGGAATAGTATACCGAATAGAAGGAGCAAGGATAAAAGAGGTTAACAATCCTAGATTGTTTGAGTTATTACGGCAACTTCAATCTGCCGTACATCAACGGTCAGAACCATATTGCGTGATTCATATTAGAAGTCATAAATGGTCAGAAGGTTTGGGTGAAGGTAATCAGAAGGCTGATCAATTGGTATCTTTGACTGTACCTCTAAGTGAGTTTGTGAAAGCTCGTGAGGCACGTGAAGCCTTTCGCCAAAATGCCAAGGGACTGTTCAAACAATTCAGAATTACCATAGATGAGGCTAAAGGTATTGTACGAAGCTGTCCAAAATGTAGCCGTTTTGGTCCAGGTTTGGGAATAGGAGTAAATCCCAGGGGTCTTGGTCCGAATGAACTATGGCAAATGGATGTAACCCATGTAAATGGATTTGGGCGTTTAAAATATGTTCATGTAACCATTGATACTTACAGTAAATATATATGGGCAACAGCTCAGGCTGGAGAAAAGGCACTCCATGTAGTTAGACATCTTGCTACATGTTTTGCTGTTACGGGGGTGCCTCAAGAGATTAAGACTGATAATGGTCCAGCATATATCAGTACAAAAGTTCAAAAGTTTGTGCAAATGTGGGGGGTGAAACATGTAACAGGTATACCACACTCACCCGCTGGTCAAGCTATTATAGAAAGAACGCATCAAGTATTAAAACGATATTTAGTAAAGAATGATGATACTGTGGATATACAAGAACGTCTAGCTCGTACATTGTTTACTTTAAATCATCTTTGTATTCTGGGGCAAGATCAGCCTGCAGCCTGGGTTCATGATATAAAGCCAAAACCAAAGTCTGCTGAGTCGCCAAAAATTAGGGTTAAATATAGAGATTTGAAAACTGGGATTTGGCAATAACCAGCTGAAGTTGTTTATCAGGGAAGAGGTCACATGTGTACTTACCCCAACAGGGTTACAATGGATTCCGTCCAAATGGACTAGACCAGCTGCAAACGATGTTTCTACTGAGACGCCTGGTTTGTAAATAGAACTATAGACTGTTTAATCATTACTAACAATTTTGAACCTTCGCTTGCTTTATAACAGAAAATGGATAGAATTATAACTGGGATGAAGATTTTAATCACATTGTCTGTTATCTTAGGAAAGGGATTGGGAAACCTTCACAAGATTGATCTTCGACAGAATATGTGGATTACTTGGGCTAACGAGACAGGACAGGATTCATTTTGTCCATCATTAGCTACCCCATGTGATCCGTTTCGTACGTGCTTAATTGGGGTCCCTTTAAAAAACATGAAAGGATTTGGGCCTTGGACGACAGCCAAAGTTTATGATGATCTAAATCAAGCAAAGACTGATTTCTGTACCATTCGGCCTGGATTAACCACAAACAATTGGTGTGACACATTAAATATCTCCATAAATCCTTTGGGAGCCCAAACACATAGCATTATTAAGAAATTGAATGTTACTGGTATAGAGCCTCAGGAACTTAATATTTTGGGGTCTGTACCTGGAGATTATTGTTTAACTTTGGGGGATGATCAAGGTAAAGATTTAGTTAAAATTAAGAACTTTAGACCTGAAAAGCCAAGAAATGATAGTATCTGGATTACCCCTAAATCTTTTTGGTACTATAACATTACTGGTTATTGTAATGGTTGGAATTGGCCCGTAACCGGGTATGGCAAAGTAAAAAAAGGCAAAAATGTTACCACCAGGACTATTTCTTATTTGTGGGGATCGTGCTTGGCCAGCTATACCTACAAAAGCACAAGGAGGACCGTGTTATCTTGGCAAATTAAAGTTGTTTGCCCCCAGCATTCATCAATTGTTGAATATGAGTAATATAAGTCACAAATCTAAATGTGCTAGATGTGATACATATCAATTGGGACCTGAATGTAAAGATAATGTGGAATTGTGGGAACGCCCGACTGTTATTTTAGCATCTCTTTTTACACCCCAAGCTGCCTCTACCAAAGCACTAACCCAATTAAAACGGCTAGCTTGTTGGACAGGAAAACAAATTAATATTACCTCCAGAATAGTAGATGAACTCATCGCTGATGTCGATGGTATACGGCATACCTTATTGCAAAATCAAGCTGCCATTGATTTTTTGTTGTTAGCACAGGGACACGGTTGTGAAGAGTTTGAAGGAATGTGTTGTATGAATCTTTCTGATCACTCTGAATCTATTCATAAGAAACTTTCCCAATTGCAAGATAACATGAAAAAGTTTACTGTTGTTATAAATCCTGTTGATGACTGACTTGAAAATGGGGAATTACCGGTTGGTTAAAAACCTTGATGAAGGTAGGCATTCGGTTTTTTGTTATTATCATTATTGTACTTGTTATTATTTGTCGTACTTTTTCTTGTGTGAAGAAGGGTCTAGAATCAGTTGTGAATCCAGTTTGGATTGTTCAACAAAAAGAAAAAGGGGAAATTGTTGAGGAATGCTAAATAGAACAGGGTCACAAGTCTGCAGAGGCGTTGTGCAAGCAAGAAGATTTCTGCTTCGACAAGACAGTGGTGAAAGCAAGGAACTTTGTGAAGAGAAGTTGTGGTTGAAGAAATGTAAAAATAAGTAGCCTGTAACCGTAAGTATGTGCAGTATGTGAGTGTAACTTTTTTATCATGTAACCAATAAGAGAATGAGTAGTAGGCATATGTTATAGAAATCATATAAAAGAACCCTGTTAGAAATAAACATTGAAGACGCTTGCAGGATCTCATATTGAGTGTTCTGTGTCTTCCCTGCTCGAAACTCTCCGCAGGTAAGGGATAAGACTAGGTGCACCAGAGGTGAGCCTGGGGGCAGCGTGTACCGATGTTAGGGGTGGATTCGATAGGCCAGCTCGAATGCATCTATGCCAACGCACGCAACACAGGCGATAAACGGGAGGAGCTGGAAGCCATCGTGCGGCAGGATAGATATGACTTAGTCCCCATCACGGAAACACGGTGGGACGCCTCCCGTGAGCGGAGTGCTGCAACAGATGGCTACGAGCTCTTCAGAAGGGATAGGCAAGGTAGAAGAGGTGGTGGGGTGGCTCTCTATGTTAGGCAGGGTTTGGACTGTACAGAGCTACCTGAGTGCGATGACAAGGCGGAGTGCTTATGGGTAAGGATGAGAGGGAAGGCCGATAAGGCAGATATTGTGCTGGGAGTCTGTTATAGACCGCCTGACCGGGTCGAAATGACGGATGAATCGTTCTACAAGCGGCTGGCAGTAGTCTTAGAATCGCGTGCCCTTGTTCTTGTGGGGGACTTCAAGTGTCCAGACGTCTGCTGGAAATATGCCACAGCTGAGAGTGAACAGTCTAGGAGGTTCCTGGAGCGTGTGGAAGATAACTTCACAACACAGGCGGTAGGTGAGCCGACCAGGGGAGGAGCCTTGCTAGATCTATTGTTTACGAACAGGGAAGGACTGGTGGGAGGTGTGATGGTCACAGGCCGTCTGGGGCTTAGCGACAGTGAAATGACAGAATTCTCAATTCTTGGTGAGGCAAGGAAGGGGGTTAGCAAAACCAGCGCTCTGGACTTCCGGAGGGCAAACTTTGGCCTCTTTGAGGCACTGGTTGAGAGAGTCCCTTGGGAGACGGTCCTGAAGGGCAAAGGGGTCCAGGAGGGATGGACGTTCTTTAAGAAGGAAATCTTAACAGCTCGGGACCAGGCTATTCCCCCGTGCCACAATGTCGAATCGCCGAGGAAAACAACAGGCCTGGCTGAACAGGGGGCTTTTTCTAGGAGTCGGACAACAAAAGGAGAGTTTATCATCTCTGGAAGAAAGGGCAGGCAACCTGGGAGGAGTGCAGGGATCCTGTTAGGTCATAGAGAAATGAAATTAGAAAGACAAAAGCTCAGCTAGAAGGAAATCTGTCTGCTGTCATAAGAGATGACAAAAAATGTTTTTACAAATACATTAACGGTCAAAAGAATCCCAAGGAGCATATCTATCCTTTAAGGGATACAGAAGGGAATGTTGCCACCAGAGATGAGGAAAAGGCCGAGGTACTTAATGCCTTCTTTGCCTTAGTCTTTAAGAGGGAGACCAGTTGTACTCAGGGTACTCTGCCTCCTGAGCTGGAAGGTGAGGATGAAGAGCAGAATATATCTCCCCCCCCTTTAATACAGGAGGAAATAGTTAGTGACCTATTACACTATCCAGATGCTCACAAATCCATGGGACCAGATGGAATCCATCCAAGAGGGCAGAGGGAACTGGCAGAGGTGCTTCCAAAGCTGCTCTCCGTCATCTATTGGTGATCCTGGTCAACGGGAGAGGTCCCAGAGGACTGGAGGCTTGCCGGTGTGATGCCCATTTACAAGAAGGGTCGGAGGGAGGATCTGGGGAACTACGGGCCTGTCAGCCTGACCTCGGTACCAGGGAAGATTATGGAACAGTTTGCCTAGAGCGCTCATGTGGCAAGTCTGGGACAAGCAGGGGATTGGGCCTGGTCAGCGTGGGTTTACAAAAGACAGGTTCTGCTTGACCAATCCGATCTCCTTCTATGACCAGGTGACCCACCTAGTGGATGAGGGAAAGGCTGTGGATGTTACCTACCTTGACTGCAGCAAGGCTTTTGATACCATCTCTCATGGCATACTCCTCAAGAAGCTGTCGTCTCCTATCTTAGACAAGCATACTCTTTGCTGGGTGAAGAACTGGCTGGATTTGATTCCATTCTAGGGAGCAGAACAGAGATGTAGCAAGAAAGGAAAAAAAGGAAGGGAGGGAGAACAAAGGGAGAGAGACACAAAGACTGGAAGAAGGACAAAGGGAAAAAATAGCAATAGGCTGCAGGAGAGAGATGGAGGAGCTCAAAAAAGACACAGGGAGCATGACAGAACGAGAGTGAGAAACAAGGGACAGAGCAGGACAGCACTGGAGGAAAAAACTGTGAGCGAGACATGGAGGAAGAGAGAAAAGAGAAGGGACAGCTAGCTCAAGAGGGGGATACAGTTAGAAAGGATGGAAGAGGGAATGGAACAGAGAAATACAGAAAAGATAGCAAGAGGAAGCAGGGCAGAGGGACAGCAATAGAAGAAAAAAGGGACAGGGATCTGGACAGATGGAGAAAAAAACAGGAGGAACAGATACAACATAACATGATGGGACAGGAAGTAACACAGAGCAACAGATGAGAATAATGACAAGAGATAGAGACTATGAAAAGCACAGGAGGTTGGAGGTAGAGAGAGAGAAGACATGAATAAAAAGAGTAGGGAGCACCACAAACGGTCAGGGAAAGAGAAAAACAGGAAAGACAACAGGGACAGTGAAATACAGAATAAACACACACACCCCCATATTATCCACTTACCAAGCCCATTTCAAAGTTACACAGTACCCCAGCCCCTTTAAGAAAAATAACACCGAGCCCATTTCGGCGGCGCACCGCGCCCGAGCCCATTTCGGCGGCGCACCGCGCCCGAGCCCATTTCGGCGGCGCACCGCGCCCGAGCCCATTTCGGCGGCGCACCGCGCCCGAGCCCATTTCGGCGCCGCACCGCGCCCGAGCCCATTTCGGCGCCGCACCGCGCCCGAGCCCATTTCGGCGCCGCACCGCGCCCGAGCCCATTTCGGCGCCGCACCGCGCCCGAGCCCATTTCGGCGCCGCACCGCGCCCGAGCCCATTTCGGCGCCGCACCGCGCCCGAGCCCATTTCGGCGCCGCACCGCGCCCGAGCCCATTTCGGCGCCGCACCGCGCCCGAGCCCATTTCGGCGCCGCACCGCGCCCGAGCCCATTTCGGCGCCGCACCGCGCCCGAGCCCATTTCGGCGGCGCACCGCGCCCGAGCCCATTTCGGCGGCGCACCGCGCCCGAGCCCATTTCGGCGGCGCACCGCGCCCGAGCCCATTTCGGCGGCGCACCGCGCCCGAGCCCATTTCGGCGGCGCACCGCGCCCGAGCCCATTTCGGCGGCGCACCGCGCCCGAGCCCATTTCGGCGGCGCACCGCGCCCGAGCCCATTTCGGCGGCGCACCGCGCCCGAGCCCATTTCGGCGGCGCACCGCGCCCGAGCCCATTTCGGCGGCGCACCGCGCCCGAGCCCATTTCGGCGGCGCACCGCGCCCGAGCCCATTTCGGCGGCGCACCGCGCCCGAGCCCATTTCGGCGGCGCACCGCGCCCGAGCCCATTTCGGCGGCGCACCGCGCCCGAGCCCATTTCGGCGGCGCACCGCGCCCGAGCCCATTTCGGCGGCGCACCGCGCCCGAGCCCGAGCCTATTTCACATTTATGGAGCTACAGCTCCAATTTCAAAGTTCTGCAATCACTTAGAGCCAGGAATGCACCCCCTTTCCATTAACCCAGCAGCAGCTACATTTACCTCAAGGTATCTACAACTCGCCCTTGGATGCCTAATTCCAACAGACACTTTCACTCACTTCAACAGCTAAGTTTACCTATGGGCACATGCTTCGCTCTGCACTTGCCTTTGTGATTGCCATTAGTACTGTGATTCCCACAAGGACACCTAATTACCTGTCTTTCTTTCGTTTTGTTCTTAGTGCTTCATTTGGTCCATTACTCATTCCACATACTTTCAGCTGTGTCAGTATTTAAAGTCCAATTCTACAACCTTCTTTTTCTACAATATATAGAAAAGACTTTATGGCCTCACTTGTCAAATATTTGACACTATTAGTTCTAGTCCTCTTTTAATCCTTATTTTTACAAATACATTTAAACTCCAAAAAATCTAGCATTACCTGAAGAAGAAATGCCACTATTTAGTACCTGCAATGCTCTTCAGAGTGGTCTTTTCCACATTCCTCGCGCCCATTACATCCATCGCTGCACATCCAGAAGCTTTACTCCCTGAGGTGACATTACCTGCACGATCCCCGTTCCCGGGCAGCAAACGAGGGAGCTCCACTCATCTTGACAGACTGTCCACTTCCACACCTCGACACAAAACCAGAAATTGAAACATATCATTACATCACAAACTACAAACAGCACCCAAATTTTTTTTTTTTTTTTTTTTTTTTTTTTTTTTTTTACAAACCCACCACAGACAAATACAGTTACACTCACGCACTTCACAACCCTGGCCTACTCCATGCTGGCCATCTAGTCCAACTCCCCCCACCCTTCGCCCACAAAATCCTCAACTGTCTTCCAAGGACCATCCACCGAACAACACATTTCCCTGCGCTGACTGGCAATTACCAGGTTCCAGGGGAGCGCTCCACGGGAACGGCGTTCCCAGGAGCCTTGGAAAAAAAAAAAAAAAAAAAAAAAAAAAAAAAATCGCCCTGCCTCTGAAAACCCGGGCCCAAGGCAGACCCCAGTCCAAACATTGGCAATCAACATTGCCTCATGGAGCAGCTGGGACCAGGGAAAAGAAAAAAAATTGGGGCAGGGGAAGACACACCAAAAACCAACCCAGATCCCAGCTGGGGTTTTTTATTCTAAGTTTTTGGGGTTTTTTCCTAATTCCCTGAAAAAAATCTCAACTCTACATCCAACCTGAAAGGGAAAAAAAAAAACCCCAAAAGTCTAAACCACATAACCCTAAACAAGATTAGACACATTCACAACACACCACTCATTCAGACGACATGCACGCCAGCCCTCACTCTCACCTCATCTATCCTACCGCCCACAGGCCTGGAGAGGCCGTCACCCCGTGCCTGCGGCAGCGGGGGCCTCAAAAATCGCCCTACCTGCAAAAACCCGGGCCCCAGCCCAACCTCCTTCCAACCAACCTCCCCACAAACTGCCCTTCCGTTACACCAACATTTCAACACGCACCATCATCTCCACCATCCGTGCATTTTCAACACAACACTGAGCTTTCACAGTGCCACGTGTCACAGCCCAACCTCCGTAGCAGCCATGTCACCTAAACGCAAGGTTCCTTCAAGCACCACTCGTGCCCTGTCATCACCTGCAAAAACAACACACAAAGCTTGTCAACAGACACTTCATCCTTGAGAGAGAAGTCAAGTCCTCCACCCCTCCCCTACCCTGCTTCCCACCTATTCCAAAAATAACACATCCTCACAGCCAGTGTCCTCCATGGCACTTGAAAAAAACAGAGCATCAAAAACACAGAGCTGTCCCAAAGATACCGATCGATCCACAACCCATCACGCTGCTACTCAGACCTCAAGGCCTTGACCAGTTCTAGAGACTTGCCACAAAGCATCTGCATAAACAAGATGAACACCATTGCGCAGTTCCTGCCTTACTCAATGCTAGTTCACAGCCCAATTGTGATCCCCTCAACTCTTTGCATGCAAAGAGCCCAAAGTCATTAAACCTTCTACGCTGCCTCTACAATGCCGTACAAGACACACACGAACATAGAGCCATGTAATTCACATGCAAATGTAATGCCATACAAGGCAGTACTCTTACCTCGGTCAAGGCAAAACAACTCAGAGCACTGCCATACCAGTCAAAACAGAACAGGGCCAATGCAAGAGACTCTCATGTGACAGTCAAGACAAGTACAGACCAAAACAATACAAAACCAATACAGAACCGTAGAAGGCAAGGCAGTCTCAGGTGGCAATCCATACAAGTACAGAGCACTGCAATACAAAACACAATGCAGGGCCAGGCAATACGAGACAGTCTCACATGACAGTCAATACAAATACACAACAAAACAACACAAGGCAAAGGCAAATACAGACCAATACAATGCAAGAAAACTGCAAAACACAGCAAAGCAGTCTCATAGAGCCACCGGCCGCATCTTCCTTCCGACCCCACTCATGGGCCCACCTCCTTACAGCGCTCTGCTGCCTTTCCGCATCGCTCTGTGGGACGCATCCTGTCCCTCCACATCTGAAAATAAACCCCACAAACATATTGAACGAGTCACCTGGATGCAGAGCAAGAGCTTCACAACTCCAGAGGTCTTGATTCCATCGACAAAGTCCATCTGGAGCCCAGCTACAGCCTGTCATTTAAAAAAAAAAAAAAATGAAAAACAAACAAACAAAAAAACCAACAAAAAAACGCACCACTGCCACCCCACCACCACACCCACCCACCCCCCCCCCCCCCCCCACTGTAGCGTTCAAATATATGGAACTTAGTTACTGGGCCTGAAAGTAGCTCATGGTCGCAAGAGCCTTCCAGACACGTTTGAAGGCCCTGAACAGAACAAACAAGAAGGTAGTAGAAGAAAGACCCCAATTAGAAAAACACAGGTGCACATTCCACGATAAAGGGAACTTGGCACAACCAACCTCAGTTCAGGGGCTTATCTCGACCGATTGGACTAAGACAAGTTTTGCATGCTCTAACATCGCCAATTATATCCTGTGTGTATGCATGTGTACAGAGCGAGTATAACTGTATCTTATGTTTATACGCGTGGACAGCATCGATGTAACCAATCACCGCTTATGCTTGTGCACGTGGACACCAAATGCTTGCGTGCAGCAGCCAATCAAAGCTTCTAAACAACTCAGAGAATTGTATAAGAATGATCAGCTAAGCTCAATAAAGGGGCAACTTTATTAATCATCATACTGGTGTTCTATCGTCTGGGCCCCGCATGGAGTAACCCTAAACCCTACACCCCACCAACCAAAAAAAATCAGGGCCAAACTTGGAGCCCATCACATGCAAGTCTTAACACCTTAGAGAGTCAAATCCGCTTCACTGCCCCTCAACAACCCCTGCCACACGGCTCCAATAGTCTCCGTGAAACACTATCGGCACGGCTGTCCGCGCAGCCCGCTGATGCCTACTCAAGCCGAGATGACTGTACAACCCTCGCCTAAATGGTCTAGGCACATCAACGTTTCACCCGTAGGCTCTTATCGCTGCTCCACCTACCCCTGACTCTACATCCCCGGGCAGAGCAGCTCCAAGCCAAGCACACCATGTGCAGAGCGTCACCACGTGGAACGCTACCAACGAGGTGATTCAACGAGAGAGAAAACTCTCGGCAAGAAGAATGACCCCCGGGCAGGAGGCGCCGTCGGGCAAGATGACCTACGGGGCCGCTACCGTGAGGCCAGGAGGCTCCACAGCAGACCCAGAGGAGTCAAACGGAGCGGCCCGTTACAAGACAGCACTGTCAAAACCCAGACAAGAGATGCGCCAGAAGCCTGGCGTTGAGACCTAAGGATGTCAGGATGCGGGGAAGAAGTCCCAGTCTGAGAAAACAGACAGCTAGAGAGCAGAGCTGCCAATGCAGCCCAAAAAAATGCTGCCATAGAGCACCGACCGGAACCCGCCAAGACCGATCCATGCTTTAGGGCTCCGAGCACAAGAAAAGAAGCACCCGATTGGCATCGGGCCGATGAGCAAGAGCATTCGAAACCCTAGGGACAGCACCCAAAGCGCATGCCTTGCTCCTCCGGTGCAAAGCGCGACAAGGACATCGAGACCCGAGGAAGGTCTAAGCGCACAAGACAGACCACACAAATTACATGCCACCGCAGACACGGGCTGGAACTGCCCTGCCCGGCACACACAGGGCTCGTGCTGAAAAGCAACCCGCTCCCTTTGCCTGCGCAAAGGTGACTACTTTGGGACAGCCCTCTCTCCTGAGCTAACTTTAAAACTCCTCCCTGCAATTCCCAGCTTTGCCCCTTCTTCCCAGCCTGGTCCCTCAAATTAGCTTCCAGAGGGCCGAGGGTCCCAATCCATCCTCCACAAAACCACACGGGCTAACTGGGATGTTCCTCAATGGGACACATTGCTCTTCAACATCTGCAACGAAAAAAACAAACACAAACACATCAGAACAGGGAGTAAGCATCCCGCTGGCCAACACCAACTACTTCCCCAACTCCACCCTCCTCACAAGTGCCACCGTGTTCGCTTCCCCACTCATTCCAGAGTCAGACCCTGCAGCCGTCATCACTCCTGCTACCTAAGGTACCAAGAAACACCAAGTTAGCATGGCACTCGTGAGAAGTCATCGGCCCCATGCTCCTCCTCACTAATCCACACCTCCCCTCAAACGCTCATCCAATTCAAAGATAGCCCACACAGGACCTCCAGGAAAGAAGGTAAATGCTGAACTGAGCAGCCACATAATACTTTGCTATTCAACACCGACCCAGCCGACGAGCGCCTCACATTCTCGGACCGCTCACAGGCACACAGCTTTTCGGGAGACCTTAGAGCAGACTTCATGGGACATAAAGGGTGCCTATAAGAAACCTGCAGAGGGACTTTTTACAAGGGTGTACAGCCATAGGACAAGGCGGTAACGGCTTTAGTCCTAAAGAGGGTACATTTAGTTTAGGCATTAGGAAGACGTTTCTCACTAGGGGTGGCGAGGCACCAGAACGCATTGCCCAGAGAACCTGCGGATGCTCCCTCCCTGGAAGCATTCAAGGCCAAGTCAGATGGGGCTTTCAGCAACCTGGTCTCGCAGAAGGCGCCCCTGGGGGGGGGGTTGGAACTAGAGGATCTTTATGGTGCCTTCCAACCCAAACCATTCTACAATTCTATGACATTCAAATCCAACTGCAAAACTCCTCTGAGAAGGGCTGGTGAACCCTCCTCCCTTTCCCCCGCAGTCCCAAAACTTAAGAAACCCCTTTTCTTCTCCTCAACTGTCAGGAAAGGAACCCCACTGCTTCCTGACACCTCCTGCCCTCAGTCTGCACTCCTGAACCCCCTTCAGTGGCTACTCCTCAAGAGCCGCTCTTCGGAGACACATCCCAAATTCTGGGGGCACCTCCTAACCTACAGCTCCCCAGAGACTCCGAGCTCTGCTCCATGCCCACAAAATAAACTCAAGTCCCAAGCCTTGTAATCTACGAGGGGCCTGCCACCAGCTGCAAAGATTCTAAGGACAACGTGGCATTCTGTGGGCAAGGAGGAAAGGCACCCCAAACCCTGAAGGGCACTGTGCCTCACGGCCCTTCTGCTTTCTTCAGAACTACTAAAACTCCATATACAATTACATACAAGATGCTCACCCTAACCCCTGCTAAACAATGTCACCATCAGTCCCGTTAAGAGAGATAACAACTTACACAGCAGAACTGTTAAAAACCCAACATTCCTTCTTCAATAAAGTTGGGAATTCCAGGAAAACAGAATGCATGAAGAATTAAAAAAAAAAAAAAACACACACACAAACACCGACAAAAAAACCCTAAAAAATGCATACTATTAAACCATCTTTCTCCCCCTGAACTGATGCAGAGACTGACGCTAGGCCTAGTAGATGTAGAAATAGAACGTATGTTTAGACTCAGTTTATTGCTAAATAAAAGACTCAGGAATTTGTTAGAAGGTTAACAGCTGCCTCCGTAAGTTGATTTACGTAGACAAGCCAAGGACATAAAGCACAAGATTCCTGTGTCTGTAATATAAGACAAAATAACATGCCCTCTTTGAGGAGGTATTCTGTTTGATAAGAAAATATGTTCTGTCTCTTGTGATGACTGAGCCAAAAGCTAGGTGATAAGCAGAGAAGTTGTTTGTGGGGCCCAGAAGGGGATCGTACTGCACAAACTCGTACAACAAAGTTCAAACAGCGGACAAGTGAGGAAGACTATGGAAGACCACCAGAGGACTCCAGAAGATCACCGAAGACCTTCAACACGCGTGCATAAAGGACATTTACATATGCTAATGACTTCTCGGAAAAATCAATGAATATGTATATTATTTCTCGGAAATTTTATGAATATGTAAGACATGTATTTAACCTATATGATTAGTCCCAGCCAGGAAGCACGTTTGGAGGAGCGATCCCCCATGCTTCCAGCACTGCAATAAAGAATACTTAACTCCATAGCCGAATGCTCATTTCGAGAAACAGAACACTCGAAACAAAATTACTGACCTGAAAAAAAGAAAGGGGGGAAAAAAAAAAATGCTGCATACAAGTGTGTCGTGGTTTCAGCCCAGCCGGTAACAAAGGACCACGCAGCCGCTCGCTCACTCCTCCTGCCCCCCTCCGGTGGGATAGGGAGGAGACAGAGGAGAGAAAAGGAAAAAAAAAAAAAATGGAACCTCGAGGGTTGAGATAAAGGCAGTTTACTGGGACAACACAAAACAAAATTGCAACAACAACAACGGTAATAACAAGAGTAAACCAAAAGAGTGATGCACAGTGCAACTGCTCACCACCCGGAACCTGACGCTCCACCACTTCCCTCACCAAAAGTTGAGCGCTCCCCGGGCCCGCTCCCCATTTATATACTGAGCATGATATCACATGGTATGGAATAGCTCCTTGGCTAGTTCAGGTCAGCTGCCCCAGCTATGCCCCCCACATCCCAGGTTCCTGTAAAAATTAACTCTATCCCAGCTGAACCCAGGACAAAGTGTCCTTGGGCCTACCACACATGCTACTGAACCTTGACTGGTCCTGAAGCTCTTACCTCAAGCAGACACCTCTTCCCAAAGGGCTGAGCCAGCTCAAAAGCTGCAAAGCACTCAAGGAAGAGCTGAGCACCAACACCAGAGAAACCCAGGAGCACAATGAGCTCCCTCAGCAGAGGCTGTGGCTCAAATACCCCCGAGCCCCCACCCACACCCTTAGCACAATCCCCTGGGAAAGGGGAAGGGCAAAACACCAGCAGATATAAAGTCAGCTGGAGGGGCAGCAGCACTGTTCTCACCTGCCTTAAATTTACAGCAAATGAGACCCTGAACAGAGAAAGTAACCCCCCCCCCAGGAAATGACACTGCTTGCTCCTGTGCTACAGCTACACCTATTGCAGCAGCAATGGGACCAGGTATGGAATTAAATTTAATTTGTCTGGGGTGTAGACAGAAAACAATAGATGCCCTTCCAAACTCGGTAGGAAACTAGCTCATTAAATGCAATGACATTGTTGTCATCAAAATTGATGTGCTTCAGTTTCCTATAAAATAGCCAAAACACTCTGGGGTTATGCTTCATTTCTAGCAAGGCTGTGCATACCACGTTACTTCTACGAGAACTACCTTCTGGATTGGAATAAATCAAAAACCAGAATTAGATCCCTTAAGAATTCCATCTCCAAAATATCTCTGGTTGTAAAACAAATTCTTTCCTGTGAATAGCCAATGATGCAGAGTCCCCCTGAGCATGTCTCCAGCTGACTCACTTAACCAAGGTACAAGAGCCCCAAAGCACAAAAGACACCACAAAAACCCATGGAAATACATGGGGGAAAGAGGCAGCAGCCATGCCCCAGAAGGGCAGGGGGACAATGACACCCCCTGCAGTCATGCAGGAAAGGGTCGTCTGAAGCCACACCCCCGCAGTTGGGGGGTGGGGGCAGCAACCACAAATAACACCAAGAAAACATGGAACTTCAGAGATACAAAGCAGGTGGGAGGAAGGGGGTGACATCCCCACCAATCGGCATGGGAAAAAACTCACAGGAAAGGTGGGTTAGATGGATAATTCGCGGTCATAAGATATGTGCGCAAGAACATGCACAGGCTGGGGGGGTCATGCATGAGGTTTACCTTCACCAGGGGCTCCAACTAGGTAATCCACAGTAGATAAACTCATCTGGGATCATCTGCAACAGCAATTCCACTCTGGGGAAACCTCCTAACCTACAGCTCCCCGGAGACTCCGAGCTCTGCTCCATGCCCACAAAATAAACTCAAGTCCCAAGGCTTGTAATCTACGAGGGGCCTGCCACAAGCTGCAAAGATTCTAGGGACAACGTGGCATTCTGTGGGCAATGAAAAAAGGCATCCCAAACCCTGAAAGGCACTGTGCCTCACGGCCCTTCTGCTTTCTTCAGAAATACTAAAACACCATATACAAATGCATTCAAGACGCTCACCCTAACCCCTGCTAAACAATGTCACCATCGGTCCCGTTAAGAGAGATACCATCAGCTCTACACAGCATACAGCAGAACTGGTGAAAAAAACAAGGTTCCATTTTCAAAAAAGTTGGGAATTCCAGGAAAAAACAATGCACAAAGAATTAAAAACAAAACAAACCAAACAAAGCATACTATTAAACATCTTTCTACCCCTAAACGCTCAAAACTACTGACCTGAAAAAAAAGGGGGGGGGGGGGGGGGGGGAGAAAAAGAAAAAAAAAAAAAAAAAAGGGCAGCTGTATACTTTCCACCACACATGCAGCTGAATCTGACTGGTCCTGAAGCTCTTACCTCAGGCAGACACCTCTTCCCAAAGGACTGAGCCAGCTCAAAAGCTGCAAAGCACTCAAGCAAGAGCTGAGCACCAACACCAGAGAAACCCAGGAGCACAATGAGCTCCCTCAGCAGAGGCTGTGGCTCAAATACCCCTGAGCCCCCACCCACACCCTTAGCACAATCCCCTGGGAAAAGGGAAGGGCAAACCACCAGCAGTTATAGAGTCAGCTGGAGGGGCAGCAGCACTGTTCTCACCTGCCTTAAATTTACAGCAAATGAGGCCCTGAACAGAGAAAGCAACACTTACTGGCAACTACAATACCTGCTCCTGTACTACAGCTACAACTGTTGCATCGGCAACATGACCAGCTAAGGAGTTAATCTTAATTTTTCTGAGGCATAGACAGAAAAAGACATGTGTGTCTCTAAACTAGGTAGGATATTAGCTCGTTAAATGCAATAACAATGTAGTTATTAAAATCACATCGGTCAATGGCGAGGCCAGTAGACGCAATGGTAAGTTGGTGGCTAAGCGCTAGATTGAGGCAGACCGGGAGGTTCCCGAGGCCCAGGAGCCCCGGGGAAGAGCAGAGCTACCGTGCAGAGCAGGCAGCTCTCGCGAGAGAGGCTGACGCAGCGTGGGCATTGCCAGGGGCAACCGTGGGAGATTTAAATGGCCCCGAGGAGCACCAGCGACCGGGAGCTTGGCAAGCAGGGCGTGGTGCGTCAGAAAGGTGTGCCGTGGTGCGGCGGTTTGCACGGTAGTTCGTGCGGGCAGGGCGCAGCCTCCCCCTTCCCAGCTCAAGCAGGCTACTGAAGCGGTGGGCATCATCCTCGGGAGGAGACCCCTGTATGGCTACCACTGAGGTGAAAGCCATCGCTAGGAAAAATGTGGTGATGCAGACTGAGCTCCCATGTAAACGTGCAGCTGACTGGGTATCTGGCTGCGGGGAGTGCCCGAGTCTATCAGTGATGCCGGAGGGCAGCGGGGACACCTCTTGTGTGAGATGTGACCAGGCAGAGGATCTGCTCAGCCTGGTGGCAGAGCTGAAGGAGGAAGTGGAAAGGTTGAGGAGTATCAGGGAGTGTGAGAGGGAGATAGATTGGTGGACCCACACCCTACCATCCCTGGGGCAGAACAGCAGATGGAGGCTCCGCGAGAAGCGGAGGTTCCCCTCCCCCCTCGCCACCGGGCAGGAGGGGACCTATAAGATGGAGGGGAATGGATACAGGTCCCTGCTCGGGGAGGCAGGCGAGTCCCCTCCCAGTCTCCCTCACCTTCCCAGTTGCACCTACGCAACAGGAGCGTGGCTCTGGAACTTGAGGACCAGGTCAATGAAGATCAGGGTGTAGGTGAAGCCCTATCCAGGGAGGCGCCTAGGCTCAGCCGGGCAGCCCCACGCGTTCCCAAAGCCCCCGAAAAACAGAAAAAGGAGGGTAATTGTCATAGGCGAGTCCCTTCTGAGGGGGACAGAGGGCCCAATATGCAGTCCTGACCCATCCCACAGGATGAGGAGGAGAGGGAAGGCCGATATTGTGCTGAGAGTCTGTAACAGACCGCCTGACCAGGTTGAAGAGACAGATGAATCATTCTACAAGCGGCTGGCAGGGCACTGGGGCGATTAGTGGAAGGAGCACTGTTGGGAAGTGGCTTGCTGAAAAAGGACATGGGCCTGTGGAAAAGTTGTGCGAGCAGAGTTCTGCGTGAAAGAATGTCAGTTTGAGCAGCAAGACTAGGCCTTGGCCGAAAATAGCTGGCTTTACTGATATTGGGAGAAAAACAACAGCTGGTCTCACTGTTATCAGGAGAAAGACAGGGACGGTGTGACCTTGGCATAACTTCATAAGTAACTTTTGAAGAAGTTTCTATGAGAAAGTTACGGAACACGCATAGCTGCAAATCACAAGTGGGTGTGTTTTAGTAATGAATAAACATTAGCAATGTACCAATCATATTAGGACTAGTAGGCATAATTATCGCAAACTGTATAAATATGAGCTATCCGTGCAAATAAAGTGGAATCACTTCTATCACTCATATTGGGTCGACTTATGTGCATTCCTCCGCCGCTCCAACAAATGACGCCTGAACGGGGACCGAAGAAAGGGGAATTGGAGCGACGGACACTGAGAAGCACCGGTAGCAGCGACCGGGGGGGCAAAAGATTAACCGAACGCTGATCGTCTTGGTTGGTGTGTTAACTCTCGTGCCTGGACCGTCCAAAAGGGGTTCGCCGTCAGTGAGGGCTACTGGAAAAAGGCTGCAAAGACTTTTTAACCGAGGTGCCTTAATCAAGGTAGCACCCAGGAGTATCAAGAAGCCGGCCAGCAATGGATCAAGAGGTAGCCCTAAAATTATTACAGTGCTTTTTAGAAAAGCGGGGAGTAAACTGCATTAAGCAAATTTCGGGGTTAGTCGCGCTGGGTCGCGTTAAGGGATGCTTTAAGAATCCGGATTTATTATTTGAGGAGAGTGAATGGCGTAGATTAGGAGACGTATTATGGGATATGGTAACTGATGATGATAAATCAGCTAAAAAACTAATGAAGCAAGGACAGAAACCTTTCAATTAGTGTGGGTACAGCTTTTGAGCTTAGTACCTGGAATGCTATCGGAACCTCCCTATGGGATGAAATCAGTGATGGGTCTAAAGAAGTTAAAGATCTTGCAACTTTATGGAAATTGATTAAGACAACTCTGCAAAAAATGAAAGCAGATCGTAAAGCGTCTGTGTCTGCTTTTGCTGCTCTCTCTCTCCAACCGCAAGCGAAAGGGAAAAGCGGGGAGAAAAACATAATGCAGCGAGAGAGACTTTTTGGAGCTTGTTCGCCTACTCTTGTGCCCTTGACTTCTGCTCCACTCCCTGGGACTGCCGATATTAATCAGCCATCCGACAGTTCCCAAGCCTCCCTAACCGTACGATTAAAGGAAACCCTACAGAATCAGGGAGTGAGTAAAAATCTGCCTACGAAAAACCAGCCCTCAGATACCACCGTTCAACATGAACAAATTATACCTAGCATACACCCTGATTCAAATAATGCAAACAAGGACTTGGCTACTCTAATAATAGAACAAAAAGAGACAATGTTAGAATTGTTAAAGGAAATGCAGAAAAGAGACGGGGAAACCAACCGCACCCGTGATAGACGCGGAGCCGCCTGTAATAGCCGCTTGTAATAGCCGCTGCAGAAGAAAGGCAGAGACATTGGAGGGGTGTAATAAAAGATGCCATTATAGAAGGGACTATGCTCCAAGCATTCCCAGTTATTGCATCAAATGGACAGAAAAAATGGGAGGTGTTTGACTGGAAGGTCATTGAGAAATTAAGGAATGCTGTGAGTCAGTACGGAATCAAATCTGCGTTAACTCACCAAATACTGCAATTCATTTTTTCTGCTGATACGCTGATACCTCAAGATATTAAACAGCTAGCACAGTTGATTTTGACACCCGCCCGAATGTTAGTGTTTTTCTGGCAGTGGGAGAAGCTCTGTGACAGGGAACAAGCAACATCACGACAACAAACAGATCCCCTATGGGGAGTAACCATGCAGATGCCGATGGGTACTGGACCCTTCGCATCAGGGAACGCTCAGTTACAATGTGTCACTGAGGTTCATCATCTATCACAGATCTTGGCGTATCAAGCTTTTCTTACCGTACCAGACAATATGCACAGCCATGCTTTTACCCAGGTGAAACAGGAGAATACAATTTATGACCACCCTGACATGAACGAGGGCATGAAAGAAAACATGTTCAAAATACTCGCTTTTGAAAATGCTACTGAAAAGACACGCAAAGCATTGTGTAATTTGCCGAAAAATGCAGACGTCATTGATATCATAGAATACACGGATCGATCAGTGGACTCACAGAAAGTAGCCTATGCTGCCACAGCTCTCCAAGGAGCTACAAAGAAACACAAGGCCAGTAAGACACCCTTGGTCAAGTGTTCTAACTGTGGCAAACGTGGACACATTAGGAGCAAATGTACAGGTACTGTTAACAGTAAGTGCTGCAACAAGTGTAAGAAAGATAACCATACCACCAAGAATACAGGAAGAAGGGAAACTTTACACCGACCGCGAAGGCCCCTCGCGCGGCGACACGAATGCAAGGGGCTTGAGCTGCCAGCCCTCAGGCAGCCTCGCAACCACCAGATCCGCCACCGCAGGAAGCTCCAGAGTGGATGTGGAAACCGCAGTCAACATAAAGGGACCATTGGGGTTTGGACTTAGTGCATTTTTAATGGGGCAGTCTTCAACAGCTCTAGAAGGAATTCTGGTGCTCCCAGGGCTTATGGATGCAGATTATTGTGGGACTGTGAAAATTATGATTCATGTTGTAATCCCTCCTGTTTCTATTCCTAAAGGTACCAGAATAGCACAATTAGTTCCATTCAGGTCGTGCGTTCCGAACCCAGGTGAAGTACAACGTGGAGATGGTGGATTCGGCTCCACAGGGAAACCGCAGGTATACTTTGCCATGGACACAACAAGAGGTAAACCAGAAAAGGTAGTGCAATTGGAAGGGCCCAATGGAGTTGTCGTCAAGAAACCGATGACAATCAATACAGGAGCTGATGTTACGATTATTTTATGATGCATTTGGCCTCCATCACGGCTATCGATCAATCCAAATTTTGGTATTGCTGGGATAGGGGGCACACAAGCCACCTTAGTAAGTCAGCTACCGATTACATTTGTGTTCCCCAACGGTGAACACATTACGACGTGTCCGTATGTCATGACTACCCCAACTGAATTGTTTGGCCTCGTAGGCCATGATTTATTGAGCCAAATGAAGGCAATGTTAGTGACGCATCCTTTTTAGGAGCGGTCACTGAGGGGTAGCCAATTCTGAAAATTAACTGGAAAACAGATGAGCCTGTTTGGATTGATCAGTAGCCGCTAAATTCTGAAAGGTTGCTAAAAATACAAGGGTTAGTTGAAGACCAATTGAGAGCGGGACATGTTGTCCCTTCTACTAGTCCATGGAATACATCAATATTTACCATTCCCAAGAAAAGTGGGAAATGGAGACTGTTACATGATCTCAGAGCTGTGAATGCGGTGATGGACAGTATGGGAGCCCTGCAGCCAGGTTTGCCATCTCCAGTTATGCTTCCAGAAGAATGGGATTTGTTAATTATAAATCTAAAAGATTGCACCCAGATGGCGCTGAATGGTTCGCCTTTTCGGTACCATCAATTAACAAGGCAGATCCCTATAAGAGATACCATTGGGTCGTGTTACCGCAATGAATGCGCAATTCCCCCACGATGTGTCAGGTGTATGTGGCCTGGGCATCAGAGCCTGTAAGAAAGCAGTTTCCTCAGTAACTTGCCACAGGATGAGATTTTAACTCAATTGCAGGACATCTTAAGCCATCGCGGAGTAATAATCACTCCTGAAAAGGTGCAAGAGGCAGCACCTTGGAAGTATTTGGGGTGGCACACAGATGTTAGCAGTGTTAAACCTCAGAAGGTTCAAATAACATGAGAAATTTCAACGTTACATGATGTCCAGAAGCTTGTGGGAGATATCCAGTGGGTGTGGAATCTTTGCGGTATCACTAATGGCGATATGACCCCTCTGGTAGAACTATTGGGTATGAGAACACTGTGCAGATGAGAAACGGGAAATGACAGAGTTGACCAATTGGTTGCAGCGCCACGGGAGCCTCCTCCAGGGAATCGTTTTCAACAAAGCACGGCAATCATATGCGTTCTGTTAACAACCCGCTAGGATGTTAACAAAGCAATTTGACTTACCACTTACTGATGCCCAAGGTATCGTTAAAGCATGCCCTGATTGTCAAAAGGAAGGGCTGGGCTTGGGCCGTGGGGTTAACCGATGAGGTCTTTTGCCATTGCAGTTGTGGCAAATGGATGTCACCCATGTCACGTGGTTTGGTGCAAAGCGTTCTGTGCACGTGTGTATTGATACCTATCCTGCTGCCATGTGGGCCACGGCATGAACTGGAGAAAAGGCCTTACATATTGAATGACATCTTCACGCTTCTTTTGCAGTACTGGGTGTGCCTAAAGAAATTAAGACGGACAACGGCCCAGCCTATGGTTCTACACGATTTGCTCGATTTTGTAATTTGTGGGGAATTCACCACGGTACCGGTATTCCACATCTTCCCACAGGACAGGCTATTGTCAAATGGGCCAACCAAACCCTAAAAGAACATGCTGCAAAAACAAAAAGGGGGGAACCCAGGGCTTACTCCCAGAGGAAGGATTGGCCAAAGCCTTATTTGTGCTAAATTATCTTAGATTGACAGGTGATCACAAAGACCCACCAATGGTAGTGCATCATGTTCTTTTACAGGCAGAAAGGACGCAACAAAGTACAGGAATCATGGTAATGTATAAGGACCCAGAATCCAGGAAATGGTGTGGATCAGCAGAAGTAAAACTTACTGGGAGATCCTGGCTAAGTGGGTCAAGCCATGGCTTCGCACTGATGCTGGACCCGGAATTGTCCCAATGGCGACTGGCACGGCACTGGCGGGTACTGAAGCCACTGATCCGACAGATTCTAACTAATAGAGTATTACTAGCGGACACCGAGTCCTTCAGACAGGTTTTTAGAACAGCGTGCCTTATTGTATATAGAACTTGCTTTAGGTAAAAAGTGTGTTAAGCATAATTTGATTAAACATAGCGTGATTACGGGAAGACAGTGTGGGGTAAATGTAAAAGTTAGTTAAAGCCAAAATTAGGGGTAAGGTCTATTTCCATTAATAACCTGGGAACGAGGTTGATTGTGTTTCCACAGATACAGGCCCACGATGGACTCCTGTTCAATTTGCACGACCATCATCATCTGGAGCATCATAGATGATGTGGCAATATGAATACCACCTCAGCCAAAAACTAATGTATAGGTCACCTTGGCTAACATAACAGGTCAAGATTCTCTGCGCATCGCAACTGTATCGTAAAGCCCACAAACCAATAGACAAGATGGCTATGACTCGTGCAGCGCGCCTGGCCAGCGAGCGCATGCGTCATAGATTGCAACCGAGGCGGACTTTTGGCACCCGCTGGCCACGTGTGCTAAAACCCGTTCCTCTGCAAATGTATAAATACCAGGATTTTCCGAAGAGCATCGGGCTGGTGTACGGTGAGGCCGTTGTTGCCTCTGTGGGGACGCCCACGGAAAGCTGGCACCTACCGATTGCTGGGCTGAGTTCGTGGAGCAAGATGGCACAAGAATGTATGGATGGTTCATAGTCCTCATGGTCTGGGTCATTAGGGGTAACAGGTTGGCTCAAAGAATTATGGGCATTATTGTAGTTACTGTGATTGTAGCTATTGTAATAGTTTTATCTTGTTCAGCTTATTAAGGAAAATGGCACCCCAAGTTATTAAGCAAGCCTGGATTGCTCAAAAACAAAAAGAGGGAGAAAGATTTAAATGGATACCTACAGTGGATTCGACCTTGTTGTGGTATTACAAATACAGACTTACAGCCGCTGCTGGATTTATTGAGGGGCAGCGATAGCTTAACTTCTACAAGACAACTAAGTGCACCGGGATGGCAAGCCTTGACAGCAATTAGACAAAAAATCACATCATCCATGTCTGGCAGATACGTTCCTGATTTACCCATAAATTTGAAACCTTATGCTGAGATTGATATGGAACACACTGACTGTAGTAAGCAGCATGACAGTGACACCAGTGATTGATCCACATCGGTTAACACCATGGGACAGTAAGAATGTTTGGGTGTCACTAGCTAAAGCTATTAATCAAACCTCTTTTTGTGTGCTTATGTATTTTATTAGGTATAATGTTGTTTTTACTGTGTTTAATTAATTGTGTTCACAGATCTTTGCAAAGGGCAATACAGCAGGTGTTAAAATTTCACCTCAATCTATTCACAAACAGATAAATTGGCTGAAGAAACATACACAAAGATCCAGCAAGAAACTAGTTGGTTTGATGGGGTGTTAGAGTCAATATTTGGTGGGATAACACCACGGCTAATGTCATTGATTAAGGAAGCCTTACGATGGTTGGGTATATTGATATTAATCTGTGTAATAGTTAAAATTGCGTATAGGTACATGATGAGAGGAGTCTCAAAGCTGACACACCAAGCTCTACTCGCACAAAAAGAAAAAGGGGGAATTGTTGGGAAGTGGCTTGCTGAAAAAGGACATGGGCCTGTGGAAAAGTTGTGCGAGCAGAGTTCTGCGTGAAAGAATGTCAGTTTGAGCAGCAAGACTAGGCCTTGGCCGAAAATAGCTGGCTTTACTGATATTGGGAGAAAAACAACAGCTGGTCTCACTGTTATCAGGAGAAAGACAGGGACGGTGTGACCTTGGCATAACTTCATAAGTAACTTTTGAAGAAGTTTCTATGAGAAAGTTACGGAACACGCATAGCTGCAAATCACAAGTGGGTGTGTTTTAGTAATGAATAAACATTAGCAATGTACCAATCATATTAGGACTAGTAGGCATAATTATCGCAAACTGTATAAATATGAGCTATCCGTGCAAATAAAGTGGAATCACTTCTATCACTCATATTGGGTCGACTTATGTGCATTCATCCGCCGCTCCAACAGAGCACAGGTAGTGTTTTCCTCAATCCCTTAGTGGCAGGGAAATATACTGAAAGGAACAGGAAACCACACCTGGTGATTACGTGGCTCAGAGGCTGGTGCTATCGGTGGCGTTTGGGGTTTTTTGATCATGGGGAGGTTTACACAGCACCGGGCTTGCTAGCGACAGATGGTATCCAGCTATCTCAAAGGGGTAAAAGAATCCTCGCTCATGAGTTGGCGGGGCTCATAGAGAGGGCTTTAAACTAGGGTTGAAGGGGGTAAGGGATAAGACTAGGTGCACCAGAGATGAGCCTGGGGGCAGCCTGTGCCAATGTTAGGGGTGGATTCGATAGGCCAGCTCGAATGCATCTATGCTAACGCACGCAGCACGGGCGATAAACGGGAGGAGCTGGAAGCCATCGCGCGGCAGGATACATATGACTTACTCCCCATCACGGAAACACGGTGGGACGCCTCCCGTGAGCGGAGTGCTGCGACAGATGGCTACAAGCTCTTCAGAAGGGATAGGCAAGGTAGAAGAGGTGGTGGGGTGGCTCTCTATGTTAGGCAGGGTTTGGACTGTACAGAGCTACCCGAGTGCGATGACAAGGCGGAGTGCTTATGGGTGAGGATGAGAGGGAAGGCCGATAAGGCAGATATTGTGCTGGGAGTCTGTTACAGACCGCCCGACCGGGTCGAAGTGACGGATGAATCATTCTACAAGCGGCTGGCAGTAGTCTTAGAATCGCGTGCCTTTGTTCTCGTGGGGGACTTCAAGTGTCCAGACGTCTGCTGGAAATATGCCACAGCTGAGAGTGAACAGTCTAGGAGGTTCCTGGAGCATGTGGAAGATAACTTCCCGACACAGGCGGTAGGTGAGCCGACCAGGGGAGGAGCCTTGCTAGATCTATTGTTTACGAACAGGGAAGGACTGGTGGGAGGTGTGATGGTCACAGGCCGTCTGGGGCTTAGCGACCGTGAAATGACAGAATTCTCAATTCTTGGTGAGGCAAGGAAGGGGGTTAGCAAAACCAGCGCTCTGGACTTCTGGAGGACAAACTTTGGCCTCGTTGAGGCACTGGTTGAGAGAGTCCCTTGGGAGACGGTCCTGAAGGGCAAAGGGGTCCAGGAAGGACGGACGTTCTTTAAGAAGGAAATCTTACTAGCTCGGGACCAGGCTATTCCCCCGTGCCGCAAGTCGAATCGCCGAGGAAAACGACCGGCCTGGCTGAACGGGGGACTTTTTCTAGGAGTCAGGAAACAAAAGGAGAATCTATCATCTCTGGAAGAAAGGGCGGGCAACCTGGGAGGAGTGCAGGCATCTTGTTAGGTCATAGAGAAAGGAAATTAGAAAGACAAAAGCTCAGCTAGAAGGAAATCTGTCCGCTGCCATAAGAGACGACAAAAAATGTTTTTACAAATACATTAACGGTCAAAAGAATCCCAAGGAGCATATCTATCCTTTAAGGGATACAGAAGGGAACGTTGCCACCAGAGATGAGGAAAAGGCCGAGGTACTTAATGCCTTCTTTGCCTCAGTCTTTAATAGGGAGACCAGTTATCCTCAGGGTACTCTGCCTCCTGAGCTGGAAGCTGAGGATGAAGAGCAGAATATATCCTCCAGGAAGAAATAGTTAGTGACCTACTACACCATCTGGATGCTCACAAATCTATGGGACCAGATGGAATCCATCCAAGAGGGCAGAGGGAACTGGCAGAGGTGCTTCCCTAGCTGCTCTCCATCATCTATTGGTGATCCTGGTCAACGGGGGAGGTCCCAGAGGACTGGAGACTTGCCGGTGTGACGCCCATTTACGAGAAGGGTCGGAGGGAGGATCCGGGGAACTACGGGCCTGTCAGCCTGACCTCAGTACCGAGGAAGATTATGGAACGGTTTGCCTTGAGAGCGCTCACGTGGCAAGTCTGGGACAAGCAGGGGATTGGGCCTGGTCAGCGTGGGTTTATGAAAGACAGGTTCTGCTTGACCAACCCGATCTCCTTCTATGACCAGGTGACCCACCTAGTGGATGAGGGAAAGGCTGTGGATTATACCTACCTTGACTGCAGCAAGGCCTTTGATACCATCTCTCATAGCATACTCCTTGAGAAGCTGTCGTGTCCTGTCTCAGACAAGTGTACTCTTTGCTGGGTGAAAAACTGGCAGGATGGACGAGCCCAGAGGGTTGTGGTGAATGGGGTTAAATCCGGTTGGCGGCGGGTCACTAGTGGTGTTCCCCAGGGCTCGGTGTTGGGCCCGGTTCTGCTTAACGCCTTTATCGACGATTTGGACGAGGAGATCGAGTGCCTCCTCAGCAAGTTTGCAGACGACACCAACTTGAGAGGCAGGGTCGATCTCCTTGAGGGTAGGAAGGCTCTACGCAGATATCTGGACAGTCTGGATCGATGAGCCGAGGCCAACTGTATGAAGTTTAGCGACGCTGAGTGCCGGGTCCTACGCTTCAGTCGCAGCGACCCTGTGCAGCGCTATGGGCTTGGGGAAGAGTGGCTGGAAAGCTGCCTGGCAGGGAAAGACCTGGGGGTGCTGGTTGACAGCCGGCTGAATATGAGCCAGCAGTGTGCCCAGGTGGCCAGGAAGGCCAGTGGCATCCTGGCCTGTATCGGAAATAGTGTAGCCGGCGGGAGCAGGGAGGTAATTGTTCCCCTGTATTCGGCACTGGTGAGGCCACGCCTTGAGTACTGCGTTGAGTTTTGGGCCCCTTGCTACGGGAAAGACGTTGAGTTGCTGGAACGTGTCCGGAGAAGGGCAACCAAGTTGGCGAGGGGCCTGGAGCGTAAGTCTGATGAGGAACAGCTGAGGGAACTGGGGTGGTTTAGTCTGGAGAAAAGGAGGCTGAGGGGAGACCTTATTGCTCTCTACAACTACCTGAAAGGAGATTGTAGCGAGGTGGGTACTGGTCTCTTCTATCAAGTAACTAGAAATAGGATGAGAGAAAATGGCCTGAAGTTGCGCCAGAGAAGGTTTAGATTGGATATCAGAAAAAAACCTATTTACTGAGAGGGTTGTCAGGCATTGGAACAGGCTGCCCAAGGTAGCGATGGAGTCACCATCCCTGGAGGTGTTCAAAACACACGTAGCTGTGGTACTTTGGGACATGATTTAGCAGGCATGGTGCTGTTGGGTTGATGGTTGGACTTAATGATCTTAGAGGTCCTTTCCAAATTTGACGATTTGATTCAATGCGATTTGATTCTGTTCTAGGGAGCAGAACAGAGGTGTAGGAAGAAAGGAAAAACAGGAAGGGAGGGAGAACAAAGGGAGAGAGATACAAAGACTGGAAGAAGGACAAAGGGATGGCAGAGGAAAGAAGTAGTGATAGGCTGCAGGAGAGAGATGGAGGAGTTCAAAAAAGACACAGGGAGCGTGACAGAAAGAGTGAGAAACAAGGGACAGAGCAGGACAGCACTGGAGGAAAAAACAACTCTGAGCGAGACATGGAGGAAGAGAGAAAAGAGAAGGGACAGCTAGCTCAAGAGGGGGATACAGTTAGAAAGGATGGAAGAGGGAATGGAACAGAGAGAAATACAGAAAAGATAGCAAGAGGAAGCAGGGCAGAGGGACAGCAATAGAAGAAAAAAGGGACAGGGATCTGGACAGATGGAGAAAAAAGCAGGAGGAACAGATACAACATGACATGATGGGACAGGAAATAACACAGAGCAACAGATGATAATAATGACAAGAGATAGAGAGAGACTATGGAAAACGCAGGAGGATGGGGAGGGGGAGAGAGAGAGTAGGACCCCTGCAGAGAGAGAGAAGACATGAATAAAAAGAGTAGGGAGCACCACAAAGGGTCAGGCAAAGAGAAGAACAGGAAGGACAACAAGAACAGTGAAATACAGAATAGCACCACCACCACCACCCCCCCATATTATCCACTTATGAAGCCCATTTCAGAGTTACACAGTACCCCAGCCCCTTTAAGAAAAGCGGCGCACCGCGCCCGAGCCCATTTCGGCGGCGCACCGCGCCCGAGCCCATTTCGGCGGCGCACCGCGCCCGAGCCCATTTCGGCGGCGCACCGCGCCCGAGCCCATTTCGGCGGCGCACCGCGCCCGAGCCCATTTCGGCGGCGCACCGCGCCCGAGCCCATTTCGGCGGCGCACCGCGCCCGAGCCCATTTCGGCGGCGCACCGCGCCCGAGCCCATTTCGGCGGCGCACCGCGCCCGAGCCCATTTCGGCGGCGCACCGCGCCCGAGCCCATTTCGGCGGCGCACCGCGCCCGAGCCCATTTCGGCGGCGCACCGCGCCCGAGCCCATTTCGGCGCCGCACCGCGCCCGAGCCCATTTCGGCGCCGCACCGCGCCCGAGCCCATTTCGGCGCCGCACCGCGCCCGAGCCCATTTCGGCGCCGCACCGCGCCCGAGCCCATTTCGGCGCCGCACCGCGCCCGAGCCCATTTCGGCGCCGCACCGCGCCCGAGCCCATTTCGGCGCCGCACCGCGCCCGAGCCCATTTCGGCGCCGCACCGCGCCCGAGCCCATTTCGGCGCCGCACCGCGCCCGAGCCCATTTCGGCGCCGCACCGCGCCCGAGCCCAGTTCGGCGCCGCACCGCGCCCGAGCCCATTTCGGCGCCGCACCGCGCCCGAGCCCATTTCGGCGCCGCACCGCGCCCGAGCCCATTTCGGCGCCGCACCGCGCCCGAGCCCATTTCGGCGCCGCACCGCGCCCGAGCCCATTTCGGCGCCGCACCGCGCCCGAGCCCATTTCGGCGCCGCACCGCGCCCGAGCCCATTTCGGCGCCGCACCGCGCCCGAGCCCATTTCGGCGCCGCACCGCGCCCGAGCCCATTTCGGCGCCGCACCGCGCCCGAGCCCATTTCGGCGCCGCACCGCGCCCGAGCCCATTTCGGCGCCGCACCGCGCCCGAGCCCATTTCGGCGCCGCACCGCGCCCGAGCCCATTTCGGCGCCGCACCGCGCCCGAGCCCATTTCGGCGCCGCACCGCGCCCGAGCCCATTTCGGCGCCGCACCGCGCCCGAGCCCATTTCGGCGCCGCACCGCGCCCGAGCCCATTTCGGCGCCGCACCGCGCCCGAGCCCATTTCGGCGCCGCACCGCGCCCGAGCCCATTTCGGCGCCGCACCGCGCCCGAGCCCATTTCGGCGCCGCACCGCGCCCGAGCCCATTTCGGCGCCGCACCGCGCCCGAGCCCATTTCACAGTTCTCTAGCTACAGCTCCAATTTCAAAGTTGTTCAATCACTAGAGCCATAATGCACCCCCTTTCCATTAACCCAGCAGCAGCTAGACCTAAAAGATGCCTATAAGAAACCTGCAGAGGGACTTTTTACAAAGGTGTACAGCCATAGGACAAGGCGGTAACGGCTTTAGTCCTAAAGAGGGTACATTTCGTTTAGGCGTTAGGAAGACGTTTCTCACTAGGGGTGGCGAGGCACCGGAACGCATGGTCCAGAGAACCTGTGGATGCTCCCTCCCTGAAAGCATTCAAGGCCAAGTCAGATGGGGCTGTGAGCAACCTGATCTTGCAGAAGGTGTCCCTGGGGGTGTTGGAACTAGAGGATCTTTATGGTGCCTTCCAACCCAAACCATTCTATGACTCTACGACATCCAAATCCAACTGCAAAACTCATGTGAGAAAGGCTGGTGAACCCTCCTCCCTTTCCCCAGCAGTCCCAAAACTTAAGAAACCCCTTTTCCTCTCCTCAACTGTCAGTAAAGGAACCCCACTGCTTCCTGACACCTCCTGCCCTCAATCAGCACCCCTGAACCGCCTTCGGTGGCTACTCCTCAGGAGCCACTCTTCGGAGACACATCCCAAATTCTGGGGGCACCTCCTAACCTACAGCTCCCCAGAGACTCTGAGCTCTGCTCCATGCCCACAAAATAAACTCAAGTCCCAAGGCTTGTAATCTATGAGGGGCCTGCCACTAGCTGCAAAGATTCTTGGGACAACGTGGTATTCTGTGGGCAAGGAGGAAAGGCATCCCAAACCCTGAAGGGCACTGTGCCTCACGGTCCTTCTGCTTTCTTCAGAACTACTACAACTCCATATACAAATACATACAAGATGCTCATCCTAACCCCTGCTAAACAATGTCACCATCAGTCCCGTTAAGAGAGATATCATCAACTTATACAGCAGAACTGGTGAAAAAAACAAGGTTCCATTTTCAATAAAGTTGGGAATTCCAGGAAAACACAATGCATGAAGAATTAAAACAAACAAACAAACAATGCATAATATTAAGCCATCTTTCTACCCCTGAACACTCAAAACAAAACTACAGACCTGAAAAAAAAAGCTGCATACAAGTGTGACTTTCTACCACACATGCTGCTGAACCTTGACTGGTCCTGAAGATCTTACCACAAGCAGACATCTCTTCCCAAAGGGCTGAGCCAGCTCAACAGCTGCAAAGCACTCAAGGAAGAACTGAGCACCAACACCAGAGAAACCCAGGAGCACAATGAGCTCCCTTAGCAGAGGCTGTGGCTCAAATACCCCCGAGTGCCCGCCCACCACCCTTAGCACTATCACCTGCAAAAGGGGAAGGGCAAACCACCAGCAGTTATAAAGTCAGCTGGAGGGGCAGCAGCACTGTTCTCACCTGCCTTAAATTTACAGCAAATGAGACCCTGAACAGAGAAAGCAACCCTTACTGACAATGACGATACCTGCTCCTGTACTATAGCTACACCTATTGCATCAGCAATGGGACCAGGTATGGAATTAAAGTTAATTTGTCTGGGGTGTAGATAGAAAACAATAGATGCCCTTCCAAACTAGGTAGGAAACTAGCTCATTAAATGCAATGACAATGTTGTTATCAAAATCGACGTGCTTTAGTTTCCTATAAAAAAGCCAAAGCAATCTGTGTTTATGCTTCATTTCTAGCAAGGCTGTGCATACCACCTTACTTCTACCAGAACTACCTTCTGGGTAGGAATGAATCAAAAAGCAGAATTCGATCCCTTAAGAATTCCATCTCCAAAACATCTCTGGTTGCTAAACAAATTCTTTCCTGTGAACAGCCAATGATGCAGAGTCCCCCTGAGCATGTCTCCAGCTGACTCCCTTAACAGAGGCACAAGAGCCCCAAAGCACAAAAGACACCACAAAAACCCACGGAAATACATGGGGGGGACCAGACAGCAGCCATGCCCCACAAGGACAGGGCAGGGCAGGGGGGCAACAACACCCCCTGCAGTCATGCAGGAAAGGGTCAGCAGAAGCCACACCCCCACGGTTTGGGGGGGAGGGGGCTGCAGCCACAAATGACACCAAGAAAACATGGAACTTCAGGGATACACGGCGGGTGGGGGGAAGGGGGTGATGCCCCCACCAATCAGCATGGGAAAAAACTCACAGGGAAGGTGGGTTAGATATGTTTGCGGTGGTAAGATATGTGCGCAAGAACATGCACAGGCTGGGGGGGGTCATGCATGAGGTTCACCTTCACCAGGGGCTCCAACTAGGTAATCCACAGTAGGTGAACTCATCTGGGATCATCTGCAACAGCAATTCCACTCTGGGTTCTTGACCCAACACCACATAATCCACACTGCCTGCCCCATGGAGGGCATGCTTCCCACAGGATAGGGCATCTGCTGAGCATCACCACACCCTTACAACAACACATCTGAAAAATTGAAGTCACAAACTGTATTTCAGCATATTAAAAAAAATAACACCAAATGAATAGAGGAATTCCAGCAAAGGGAGAGGCCAGCAGGTGCCCTAATTAGGACTCGAACTAAACAAGTCAGCTCTCAATACAACACATCCTTTAGAATGTAGACCGATGAAAACTGGTTTGCTGTTAGATAGCTCTATAAGTGAGATTTGATAAATGATCATATATTAACATTATGGTTGAAACAGTAGACAAAGGGTACCTGGGGACATAACTACAAAAGTGTAGTCAAATGATTAACTAGTAATTATTCATAAGTTTTGCAGTTCTTTGCTCTTATGACTAGATGTTCCTGTACGCTAAATGGGAAAAATGCTGAAACTGACCACATGTGATTGAAACTGCGTTAAACTTCAAGATCAAAGAACAAGGACAAGAATAAAGACTTCGAGGACAGCCAGCAAGAACTTCAAATGGGTCGGTGGTCGCAAAAGCACCCCTTCGTCTCAAATGGATCCTTCATTGCGCGTGATCGGATGTAGGCAGTGCTATGATAATCGGTTGCCGTCGTTTTTATGTATACGTATACTAATCTGATTAATAAGCAATTAGTTATTCTATATAACCTGTTTGTGCTAAAGCTGTGGCATGCACACTAGGTGGAACTATCCCCTGTGCATCCAGCGCTGCAATGAAGAATGCCTGCTTTCTAAAACTCCAAAACGACTCTTAGGGAGTTTCTTCGACAGGCTTTTCAGTATCAGAGGTACAAGGGAGGAAAGAAAAGAAAAAAAAAAAAAAAAGGCAGGGGTGTGGGAAAGAGAGGGGACCAGGGGAGGGAGGGGCAGGGAGGGACCAGAACGCTGAAGAGGGGAGACAGGGCCCTGAGGGCCCGGGACTCACTGCAGCTCTTGTTCTTGGCGCTGCCAGGAGACTTTGCCAGTTCAGCCACTTCTTTCTCCTTCTCTCCTCCCTTCCTCTTCTGTAACTTCAGTCGCTTGGCTGTCCTCCGCATAACAGAACACGCGAGCCCCTCGCAGCTCTTACGAGATGAGGCCTCCTAGACACGTAGCCTCGCTCGCTCGCTCACTACGTGGCCGTACCGCGCTGCTGGTCACGCATACAGACCCTGGCGGTCTGACCTGCTGTGGACTACGAGGAGGGATCCTCCCACACCCACAGAGGCAGGGTCCCTCTGGCCTGCAGCGGGAGGCAGCTGCCAGCCAGATGGCCTTCTGTTTCTTCTTCTTTACCTTTCTGTGGCCTCTCCAGCTTCAGCAGCTCCCGTCCACAGCCAGTAAGCGCTCCGCCTGTCCCTCTGTGCTCCCGTGCCGTGAGGAGAGGGAGGCTGGGCAGAGACAGGCCACGCGAGCCTGAGGCTGCTGCAGTCAACGGCATCCCCGGGGACGAACGGACAACCGCGCTCACGGCGTGGCCTCTGGCAGAGGGAAAGAGGCAGCAGCAACCGTTATTACCGCAGCTCCGCCCTGGCCGGAGCCCCTCCGTCCGCAGGGGCTATCGTGGACGGACGCCCCTCCTTCCCCGCGCCGCTGCTAACGGCACCCGCGTTAAGGGAGACTCGAGAACACCGGAGGGCCAGCTTGCCGCCCTCACGACAGGGCTCGGGGGCTGCCTGCGGCTGCAGCACAGGCTTCAGGGGAGGGACTGCAGCTGGGGGCAGCCGCACGGGCCGAGCGGGGCCAGGGAAAGGCGCCGGGGGAGCTCCGGCGACTCGGGGAGGCGCCCGCTGGCCGCGCCTGGGGGGTGCCCGCCTCTGTCCCCTCTTCCCTTCTGTCGGCTCTCGGGGACCTGCCCGGCGCTGCCCTGGCCCGGCTCGCCTCTGGCGGACCGGGAGCCTGCCACGGCGGCCGCTTCGCAGCTTCCCGTCCCGCCAGACGCGGGCGGCCAGCGGCCAGGAGGCACCCGCCGCCCCCGCCCCCGCCGGAGGGGATCGCTCGCCTCACCCGCGGTCCCGGCGCTCGCCCGCTGCCGCCAACACCCGCGCCCTGCGCGCCGCCACACTCCTCCCGGGGACCGCGCATGCGCGCCGACCGTACGACGGCGCGCCGGAGGGCTCAGAGCCGGCGCGCGAACGCCGGGCTGCAGTACCTCACTTTGCCCACAAGGCGGCACCAGCGGCGGCGGCGCTGCTGCTGCGCACCTGTGCGGTGCCGGCGCTGCTGTTCCACTCTTTGCGCGCGGAGCGCCCGCCGACACCGCGCCCGCGGGGCAGCAGCGGCGGTTCCTTACCGGGAGGGAGGAAGCAACGAGCGCGGCGGCACTTTCCCCCAGGGACGCACTGCCGGTACCGTCGGACGGCACGTGCAGGACCGGGGCAGCCCCGCGCACTCGCAGCCTCCGAGCTGCAGTACCGAATATTTGGCAGCGGCGTGGCAGCGGCGAGGGCTTGGCAGAACGCGCATGCGCGACACCCCAGCTGCCATATCGGAGTTTGGTCTTTAGGTGGCGAACGAGAGCGCTGGCGCATGGGGGGCGACCGCGCATGCGCGGCTCCCGAGCAGCTGCACCGTGGTTTGGTAGCCAGGCAACAGCAGGACTGCCGTAAACCGCGACGCCGTGCATGCGCCCTTTCCGAGGCGCCGTGTCGCGCTTTGGTTGCCAGGGAACGGCGGCGAGCGCCATACATGCGCCACTGCGTATGCACGCCTGTAGAGATGCCTTACCGCGTCTCGGTTACCTGTCAACAGCAGGAGCCCACCGACACATGCCACCGCGCATGCGCGCCTCCCCAACGCCAGTTCCCACCTTCGGCCACGGGGCAGCAGAATCCGCACCCCTGCAACGATCCTCTTCTGAGCGTCAGCTGCGTGAGGGATGACTGACAGCTCAGCCCAGTAGAGACCAGCCGCAGGCGGCAACTCCTTACTGGGGGCACAGGGCTGATGTCGCCCTGCCCTTTCCCCACTCGCAGCCCGGGCACTCCTCTTCATCGCCTCCCTTCCAAAAAGCACCCGAGCGGCTGGAGCGTTTACAGCAGTCAAGTGCAAAGAACAGACAATTCGGGCGGCCACTTCTGTCCCTGCCCCCCCACTCCATTATCTAGAGAGGAGAAGCAGCACAGGGAACCTGCAAATGGGGGGGGGGGGGGGAAGGGGGGTGTCCCCTGGAGCAAGCCCCAGGGACTGCTGTATCCCTCTGCATGTGGCATCAGGGTTGCAGGAGCGACAGCAGCCAGTCAGCAGACGCTGGCGAGAGGTTTACAACAAAAAATAACGCCTGGTTCAGCTGACAGCCTGAAGGCAGGCCACAAGAGATCCAAAGCTGCTTCGTGCCAGAGGGGCAGCTCTGTTCGGCAGGAAAGGCCGCGGCCCAGCGCACCAGATGCGAGCGGCCCACCTGCGAGCGAGCGATACCCCGGCGATCCTGGGGCTCGGTCGGGGTGGGCACCTCCGTGCTATCAGAACGCTGCTCTCCTAATCCTGCACGCACGCACGCAAGGCTCCTTGCGCGGGGCTTGTCTCTTATCGAAGAGACGCTGCACGGTGTTACTTACCGCCCTGCCCTCCGGCGTGCAAAGTAATCAGACGTGAAGCAGGGAAAGCAAAGAGGCCTGTCGGGATATTAGATGTCCTCAGCAGAGGCCCACAGAGCCCTCGAGGTTCCATCTTTGCTCCCTACAGGAGCGTGGCTCCGCACTCCTTGCCGCTCCTGCCAGCAAGCGTCACAATTGCCCTTTGCCGCCTGCAACACGGCCCCAGTACTGCCGCTTACAGAGTGAGAGGCGCTCGCTATAAAGCGGCGATGAAGAACAAGGACGGCCCGTCGAGATGGCAGGAGGAACACAGAGAGCCTCCAGCATTAGCCAGGCAGGGCTTCCAACTCACCTCGTGTCCTGGTTTAACGCCAGCCGGCAACGAAGGCCCACGCGACCGCTCACTCGCTCCCCTGCCCACAGCGGGACGGGGAGACAATCAGAAGGGCAAAAGTGAGAAAACTCGTGGCTTGAAACGAAAACAGTTTAATCATCATTAAAAAGAAACAACAACAACAACAACTTGTAAGGAAAAGAAAAAAAATGACAGAGAACAGGGTGCAGGCAGCACACCAGGGGTCTGGAGCCTGACGGATGAATGGGGGGGGTGGTGTGGAATATGGAGGAGGGAAAGGAGGAAGGCAGGGCAGCAGATAGGAGAGCAGGGGGCGCAAGGCGAAACAACTCGCGTGGGTTAAAAACTCATGTGGGTGAAGGGGGTGGGCTGGAGCAGGACATGGGGGTGTGCATGGGTGAGACATGGACATAGTGGGGAGGGCAGGTGAGGGTACAAAGGTGCATGGGGGGGTAATAAAACCAGATGTGCTGCTTCACAGAAGTACGGTCCCACCTGAATTCAGTAGGGTTTCTTCTGCGCTTAAACATTAATCAGGCATTTAAAAGCTTCAGTAGACTTGCAAACTGAAACCTCTGACAATTTACATAGTCTTATAATTTCCGATATCCAGGATATGTGAAACTAAAACTCTTAATTCAACAGTTTTCACTGAGAATGATATGTGTTAATCTAAATCACACAAAGTGAATAGTATCATGTTAGCCATGTAGCCTTTATTAAGAGGTTGAAATTACCTTCTCAGGATCTTTTAAGCTTCTAAGCGTAAAATAATTAGTGTAGCTTACAGATGTGGAAGAGACATCTTTTGGTATCATAACCAAAGTAGTCTTCTCCTCTATGAATGCCAACACAATCTGTAACACTGCATCGACACCTCAAAACCCATTCTGTCTCTCCCCTTTTCTCATCCAATGTTTTCTTTTAGATATTTCAAGAAATTCTTTCATTGTCTATCCCATAAAATGAGAAGGAGATTATTACGGAAGAGCTCCACAGATAAAAAGTTAATGCACTAGACTAGCTGTGATAAATATATCTCAAATAATTTTTATATGTGTGATGTTCTGATGAATTATCTAGTTGTTTACAATTGCTAGGACTTCTCTCAGTGGTAAATCACTGGCAATGTGCATGAACACAAGAAACTATTCATGGGGCACATTCATCCTTTATGCAGTTAAATGAAGTTTTTAAATCACAAAAAGATTTGGCTGTTACACAATCTGTGTAAATTACATGATAGTAACCCAAACCACCAGACCATGTCTCTCCTACTTTGCTCTGTTTCAGAAGAATCTCAGCTTCCAAAGCAGATCAGTTTTCTGTAACACAGATAACCAGGGTTCACACAGTCAGACTTTTCAGTTAGAAGGCCACAGAAAGAATCATAAAGAGACCAAGAATCTCTTCCTTAAACATCCTGTTTACAGACAGCTATGTTACCTCCAAGTGCTATGAAAGTTACTTTCTCTAAAACTATCTTCCATTTAGTTTTCCTTTTTTTCTTTTTTTCCCCCTGAAAACAATCTTATAGCTTAATCCTTATAGGATTTTTTTCAAGTTTTGGGTTTTTCTAATGAGTATCAACACATGAAAACTCTAAATAGTTTCAGGAAGGTCAGTATTTGCTACAGTTGCACTTGATCCAACATCCCACTTTTTTTTCCAACAAGCAAATGAGTTCAACCAAGTTCCTTTCAAGAGCCATACAGGAGAAAGTACAGGTTCTGCTCTGTCTGCTAACAAGCAGGCGAAGGAGCTGCTACCAATTTGAAAACTATATAGGCTCTGCCGTGCCCATTTTGAACTGGGGAAGAAAAATAGCCCTTCCTGTTTCAATATTTAGGTCCACTTTTTTCCATTTGCAAAGCAGATCCACTGCCTTGGGAGACTGACCAGAATTATCTGGAACAAACATTATTTCTGCCTAGGATCTGTTTATTAGTTGAGAAAACAGTCACTATGTCCCTGTGATAATATATTACACGATTTCATCACTACATTTCTGTCTCAAGGGGCCCATTTGTATTTTATTTTCTAGTAACACAGTATCTATCCAATTCCTGTCTCTGACTTAAGAGATGAGCAACATGCAATTTCTTCAATGTCTACTTATCACGTGAGGAAGTCAACAAACCTCTTTTCACAGTTACAAGCACTTTTCAAAGACGTGACAGTTCCCTCAGGTCATCAACTGACCCTGAACAAGTTGGAAAATATAAAAGGATCAATAAATGTGAGAAAGACCTTTGGTATTAGGGAACCCAGACAAACCGGTGCAGCAGCTTTCTTCCCTATTGATTCAAAGAGAATGCTGTTTGGCTGCTGCTTATACGGATAATCAACAAATTATTTGCTCTTCTTCTTAGCCAAAGGGCTAAGGCAGTACCATCAGCAACTTCATAATATACCCTGAAACAAGAAGCAGATATTACAGCTCCAAGTCTGAGGAAACAGCATCAATGATTAAGACAGCTCTAACATGGAAGGCCTGGTAAGTGGCAGTGGTATAAGGCACTAGCAACTTATCAGGGCTCTCTTTCAAATGCTGGCATTTTCTGTGACTTGGATTTTGCCTATTATTATGAGATCATTACATCACCTATCACACAAGTGTAGCTTCGTTAACTTTGAAAGAAAAGCTGCTAGACAATATACAACACAAAGTTAGACAAGCCAGGGAAGTACACCGTGATTTCACAGGCAATCTGGAATTGGGCACCCGACTTGAATTCCTGGCTTTGAAAACCTCTCTCCAAATGACTTTACCGTCTTTCACTAAGATCCAGCAGCAGTTCTCTCCTGTGCCTCATGCTCTTCTTTAGCCAGCCAAAGCCCACGGAGCTGCACTGTAAGCTTGAAGACCAGGATGCCAGCTGCGTGTCCTATTTCTGTCACCTAGTTCTTATGTACCGTTTCTTGCTAATCAAAAGGCCCAATGACTCCTCGTCGCACATCACACTTGAGGTAGTACATCCAAGCATTATTTCTGCAGCACTACATTTGCACGGATTAGCTGCTGAACCCTCCAGATGATGTACTGCTTTTCAAGAAGGGTGTAGTATAACTGGTGAGGGTCTACAGTAAGTCCAAGAGGGTGCTCAACGATGTACAGGAGCCTGACTTCAAAGCATAAATTGAAAAACAGCCGCTTAACCTGGAAAGGGCAATACTGAAGAGAAATAACAATGTTTAAACTCTAAAAGGTAGCTATAAGGAAGAACTTTTGTGTACATCCACTGCACACAGGACACGGAATCATGGGGCTTAAATTACAACCTGAAAAACTTAGGGTATGTGGTAATCTTTGCAACAGTAGTAATAATTACAGGAAATGTTTAAGAATAAATTAGGCAAGCATTTGTCAAGAATGGTACAGAAAGTTGATCATTCACCCCTAGAATGAGAGCAATGCTAGACTATCTTCAAAGGTTCTTCTTTCCCCACTGCTGTCCCTCTCCGTATTTCTACCCTCAAACACAAGCGTCATCCCCAGCTGTGCACTTACAATTATATCTGCATATGCACACGTCTAGAGATGCACATTTATTTCTTCCTTACACACAGCTGAAGGAGAGTACTCATAGGTAAGCCAATTTACATAAACAGCTTTTGAAAGTTAAACACCTCAGCTTCTTGCAAAACATTAGCCCAACAGAACACCGGGAGCGGTATGTAAATCCTTATTCCAAAACTGCGTTCTCTTAAATCTAATGAAAACCATCTCTAATATAAAGCCTGACTTGTCTATTTTCTGACACTCCCCTTCTCTGTCATCAGGTACTTATTAGACAGTAAAACAACTGACGGGGCAAACACCATAACTAGCACAATAGCTGACTTCCGTAGCAGTCACATATCATGTCTGAATAAATGTGAGTTTAGTATGTAGATACACATTCATAAATGCACAAGACCTGAAAGGAGTAATCTGTAACTGATAGACTAAGAACACTGCAATAGCATGCAATGTAAATCAACATGCACCTATAGGGAAGGGAAGTACAGAAACATTCTTCTGGATTAAAAAAAAAATATACGCAGCAATGGTAAGAAAAGGTACTTGGAACGTGCCACTTTCAGTCCACTGAAACAATGTCTGCAACAGCACTAAGAACACTGGCAAACTACCTTCTCTGTTCCACAGGGCCTTGTGATTCAAAGAAATTAACTCTATAGTTTGATTAACTATTAAGTAGGTATTCTTTATTGACAGCGCTGGTTGCACAGGGGATCGCTCCACCTATCGTGCACACCGTTGCACAATTTACCAGAAATTTATACAATGTAAATATACATATTCGTAAGGTTATTCAATACAAAAACATACATATGCATAAGTGAGGCGGAGTAATTAAAAAGGCTTGTGTCAGCAATTCTAAAATGTATATGTCATCATTGCGCATGCTCAGATTTGTCTCTGGTGGTCGTTTACTTCTTCAGGGGTTCTATCTTCTTCTTCCTCTTCTGTCCTTTAGATGAACTTTAGTCATTCACGCATGCTCTCTTCTTACTAGGCAATTATAACAGTTTTATGGTTGCTTCTCATACACCTTATCTTAGACCTATATTTCAGTTCTTATTATCACTTCCTTGGTTGACGCATCCGTCCTTGACGAGTACTGGTCCCTGACAAGCTTAATCCCTGACAGGCACCAGTACTTGGTAAGCAGTGTTACAAGAATCATATGGTTACGAGAACAAAGGCAGGAGTTCGTATCTTTGCTAGCCCTATCTATTCAAGCAAGGCCTCTACTTGTGTCTTCTCGACAAGATTTTGTGATTGCTCATGGTTCCTTCTTACAAACACCAGTCTTTGTCTCATATGTAAAGTTATAGAGAGACAATCATTGAGCAATTAGTAGTTTGTTCTCTATATCACTTGAAACCCATACGCATTGTCTGTTGCCAGTTGCCCTTAGGAAACAAAGGCACTGCGATCCGTAGAAGCGTGTAGAACACCAAAAATGAAACTTTTGAATATGTCACATGCAAGTTCCTCATTCTCCGTGCAGTCTACAAGGTTACACAATTGTAAAATACTTTGTAAGAATGAGAATCCTGAAGTCTGCCTTGGATTAAAAAAGTTTTAAAATTCTGTTTTGTTTTGAGGTTTTTTTCCAAGGGTTTTAGAAATAAAAGCAACTTGGTAAAGTTGTAATGAACGAGTTAACTTTGTTCATGAAATCGGGAAGGGAGAAGAGACATATTGAGAGTTAGCAGATGCCTTGTGTAAATAACAAAACTTGCTTAATTGGTGCGTAAAGGTCACGGGAAGAGGGCAACGGCTATAACTTACTAGCTAAGGAGGGAAAAGAACAACAACTATAATTTACCAAATAACAGGATGGACTCCACCAAGACTGCACTTTTCTACATCGAAGGACATTCTATATCAAAAGACACTCGTCCTTGAGAAGATAGACCGAATCTGCCTAGTGACAGACCTGCACGAATGAAGAAAGAAGAAGCAGGACAAGGCGGAGACTTGCAAGAAATAGATACATGGAATGTATATAAGGAATGTAACTATAACCTAAAGTTGTGAGCTTGTGGTGGAGCACTGCCTCCCCGGCCGCCCAGCGCTGTTTTGCTCTTTTATCGCTTGCCAATAAATTCGACCTTTTTTATTCACTACAAATTGGCTCCTCCAATTTGTCACGAGCGTCTATAACAAATTTGGTGCCGTGACTCGGATCCAGGTTCTTTGGTGCGGGCCTTCGCAAGCGGGGAGGCGCCCTATCCCTGGATAGCCCCGTCTTGAGGAGGTGCTGCCACCACACCCTGGACCTGCGAACCCCTTTAAATTACGATAACTGAGCAAAAGAACCTGCAGGACCCCTTAAATTTTGTGCACGAAGACCAAGCGAAGACCCCCAGAGCGGGTAAGTATATAAGTTGTGAGCTGTTTGGTTGGGGTGGTTATCCCGAGGTGCGACTGTGTGAGAGGTCTCTCTGAGATCACACGAGTGCGGACCCTCCAGTAGTGCAGTTCTCGTAGCCCGCGAGGGAGCGAGTCACGACCGAGGGGAAGTGAGTGTGTGTGTGGATAAGGGCACCTCGGAAGATGGGACAGAGGAAAAGCAAGCCCTCTGGATCCATGGGGATGGGGAGGAAAGATAAGTTACCAGGCATACCCCCTGATAGTCCCTTAGGCCTGATGATAAGATATTGGGACAGTTCACCAAAGAGAAAAGATAAGTCTAAAGGAAAAAATTATTAATTATTGTATTGAGATTTGGGGTGGGAAACCTCTCAGCAATCCTCATATACTCTGGCCCGTGTTCAGGTCTTCTGAGGATTGGATATGTCAAGCTCTGAATGTATATGTGAACCTAAAAGAACCTTTTAGTTTAGAAGAAAGTGAATATGCCAGCCTCTGGATAATATCCTCGGCTAGAAATTATATTTTTGCCTTAACCGAAAAGAAAAAGATGAAGGGACCCCCATGCGAACAGTGGGCCCCAACTGACCAACCCTCCCCACCCCCGTATGTCCCGGCTCCGAATCCCCCGCCATCCCCGAATCCATCACCCTCTCCATCCCCACCCCGAATATATCCTCAATTACCCACTCACCCAACCCCTTCTGCCACGGTAAAAACAGAGGGGATGAAAAATCGAAGTAGGACTCGGAGAGACCAGAAAGTGACACATTTTTTGCCCCTAAGAGAAGTTGCCATGGGGGGAAATCAAGGTGGAGTAGGATTTGTATCGGTACCCATAAATCTGGGGACGTCCGAGAATTTAAGAAGGAAATGAGAAGTTTACTCGAGGACCCTCTAAGGGTCTCCGAAAGACTAGTTCAATTTTTAGACCCTAGTGTTTACACCTGGGATGAAATTCAGGCTATCTTAAGAATACTCTTCACATCTGAAGAAAGGGATATGATTAGGAGATCAGGGATGAGACACTGGGACCAAAGACATCAACATAGGAGATGTGAAATAGCCCCTACAGAAACCAAGTTGGAACCGTCAGGTTGCAGGAGATAGACAGAGTATGAGTGATTTGAGAGACATGGTGATTTGGGGAGTGCGGGAAACGGTTCCCGGAGGTCAGGATGTAACTGGAGCCTTCGGTGAGTGTCAGAGGGGATATGAAGCTCTGACTGACTAGTTGGAAAGATTGGAGAGAGGTTTGCAGTTGTGTTCTGGAGTTGGCCCTTGGTGCAGCCGTGGGTCCAGCCCTGCTGAGGACACAGTTTGTGGCTGGATCGTAAGTGGACATAAGAGAGAAATTAGAGAAGTTAAAAGACTGGCAGGACAAAGGGTTAGATGAGTTGTTGAGGGAGACTCAGAGGGTGTACGTACGTGGAGATGAGGAAAGTCGATTGGACCGGAAGTAGAGAAGCAGGAGTTGAATGCTATTGTTGTGAGAAGAGAGGGCACTTGAAGCAGAGTTGTGGAAGGGAACAGTAGGATGAACAGATGTTTGGAGGTGAATGGGGGGGTCAGGGGCTCTGCTTATTGGGGACTGGAACATCTACAGAGCCCCGAGTGGAATTGAAGTTGAGTCCCCAAAGGGAGGGAGTGGAGTTTTTGGTAGATGCAGAGGCCGAAGGATCCACCGTTCAGGGGCTGCCCTCTGGCTACACCCTTGCTGGGAACACCGTGAATATTGTAGGTGCAAAAGGGAAACCTCTTGAGGTCCTTGGTGATTTACTCTGGCTCCCTGGGGCGGAATACGGTTTGTTAAGAAGGGATTTGATTTTGAAATTGAACTTGAGCGTTCAGGGTCAGGGAGAGGAGTCCGGCTCTGTGCGGTCGCAGCGGAGCCGGCGCTGCAGTGGCAGCGGACAACGTCCTTTGTTGCTGCAGCAGCGGCGGCGGTGGCAGCCCCCTCCCCCCACCCCGGCGGCGGCCGCCGCCTCTCCTCGCGCCGCAGGGCTGTAATGAAAGTCAACTCTGTAAACAGCCAAAGGGAGCGGGGCTTTCTGTGCGACTGCTGTATCGCTATCGATGACAACAATTAAGATGGACTGTGCTACCACAGGGGTTCACAGAGTCACCAAATCTATTTGGACAAACTTTAGAGAAAATTTTACAAGATTTCATTTCTACCCAGAGAAGTCAAGTTATTACATTATGTGGATGATCTATTAATAACAGGAGAAACTAAAGAAAGAACCCAAGAAACGACTATGAAATTGTAAAACCCCTACAAACTAAAAAGGAAATTCAACAAATATCGGGATTACTAAGATATTGTAAACCATGGCTTAAAAACTACAGTGAAAAGGTGAAATTAACTAATAACCAACTTAAATGGTCTACAAAAGATGATCAAAAATTAAAGAAAAAAGGGCATTAATACAGACACCTGTATTAAGCCTCACAGATTAAAAAAAAAAAAAAAAAGAACTTTTTTGTGTGTAGAAATAGTCCTTGCTCAAAACTGGGCAGGAATTAAGAAACCCGTGAGGTATTGTTCTAAGTTACTTGATCCAGTAAGTAGAGAATGGCCTACTTGTCTCCAAGCTTTAGTCACTATGGCGTTATTAACAGAAAAAGTTAGAAAGATTACCTTTAGTACCCCTTTAAAGGTGTATACTCCACATAATGTCAGAAGTGTTTACAACAGAAAGTGGAAAAAAAAAAAAAAAAGGCTAACAGATAGCTGGATCCTAAAATATGAAACAATGTTAATTAACTCCCCCAATTTAAAACTGAGAGTAACCTCGGCTCAGAGTCCAACACATTTTGTTTGGAAAACCATCAAAGAAATCACAACATAACTGCTTAGAGGTAATTGAGACCCAGACTGAAGTGAGGCAATAATTAATAAGGACCTAAAACCTGTAAAATCAGGACCTCTAAACCCATCATAGTCAGCTGAGGCTTGTGAGCTGTATGCCCTATAAAGGGCCCTAGAATTAGTTAAAAAAAAAAAAAAAAGGGCGATTATATTTACAGATTACAAAAATACATATGGAGTAGTTCACACTTTTGGAAAAATTTGAAAAGAAAAAGGTTTAATTAATACTCAAGGGAGAAATCTTATACATCAGAAATTAATAAGAAAAATTTTAAGAACATTAAGAAAACCAAAAGGGCTAACAATAGTACACGAGAGAACATCAAGAGAAATTAGATTACCGAATCAGAGAAAATAATTTGTCAAATAGAGAGACCCAGGAAACAGCCCTGAGGACTCAGATCACCAAAAGTAACATAGTAATTTTCTTTATGTTCCTATATAATAGTTGTAAGAGTAAAATATGTTACTCTGCTGTAAAACTTCTGTGACAAGGAATTGTGTTTTGCTTAAATATTAATTGCTTAATTGGTGCGTAACCGAGAAAAGTAAACTCACTATCCGCCGACCAACGCTTAGCCAGTCCTCGAGCGGCGATTCCCTGCCGCACAATAGTTTGTTCTCTATATCACTTGAAACCCATACGCATTGTCTGTTGCCAGTTGCCCTTAGGAAACAAAGGCGCTGCGATCCGTAGAAGCGTGTAGAACACAAAAAATGAAACTTTTGAATATGTCACATGCAAGATCCTCATTCTCCGTACAGTCTACAAGGTTACACAATTGTAAAATACTTTGTAAGAATGAGAATCCTGAAGTTTGCCTTGGATTAAAAAAGTTTTAAAATTCCGCTTTGTTTTGACTTTTTTTTTCCAAGGGTTTTAGAAATAAAAGCATCTTGGTAAAGTGATTTTCACACACTGCACAGACACAAGCAGTGTTTCTCCCACTGCGAAAGGAGTATAAAAATACTCTTATCTAATATGTTATAGACAAGAGTGACCAAGGTCTCAGGAGAATCTGTACTTTCCCACTGATTACAAGGAACGGGCCAGGCTTTGTGCCTCCTATGCAGCTGGAGCATGCAGTTGCCTGGTAACTTGTTCCGAGCTATTGCATCTTAATCACATATACATGGAGGAATACCAAGCTGACCGCTTAGGTTTATCAGCCAAAACAGTTTACAGCAACACAATAGTTTAGAGCAATTCAGGAAGTTTAACACTGAATTTAGGTATGTGCTTATATGGTTTGATGAACAGAGCTTTTATAAATGAAAAGGAAACAACAGAAGTTATTTACATGTAATTTCGGAGCATACAAAAGGTATAGTCTACAAACCAAATATCAATTATTAGCAATATTTACCTGTTCAAAGGGCATCATGTAATGTCTCAGACTCAACAAGCATAAACTGACAGACTGTTATGATTTGAAAATTTTAAAAAAGTTCTAATAGTGTGCCCAAAACAGAGGTGTCTCAGTGTTCAGGCTAGACTCATTGTCTCCAGTAAATACACATCTTAATTCTAACACAGGATAAAAACTGATTTATAAATTTCCTCTTTGTCGTGGTTTCAGCCCAGCCGGTAACAAAGGACCACGCAGCCGCTCGCTCTCTCCTCCGCGCCCCGCCCCCCCGCGGTGGGATGGGGAGGAGACAGAGAAGACAAAGAAAAAGAAACCGGAACCTCGAGGGTTGAGATAAAGGCAGCTTACTGGGACAAACACAAAGAAATTGCAACAACAACGGCACTGTGAGAAACTAGAGACTAGAGTATTGTTTATTAAGATTTATGTTAAGCCCAATATAAAGATTAAATAACCAAAGAAAAGATAGCCATAATTGCTTATATAAGCCTAATCAGATACCGCTTGCACAAGTCAAAACCTAATCAGATACCGCTTGCACAAGTCAAAACTATTTTGCAAGATCGCTAAAGATAAGGATGCATGAATATGGGAATCAGTTATTGCTTTGTTTAAAGAAATGTCAAACCGCAAGATGCAAGAATACGGGAAATAGCTATTGCTTTGCTTAGAGGCGTTTGCTAAAGGAGCTTACAACACAGTTCTGAGAAATACCACACAGCAAGTTGAAGAAAGGGTTATCTAAAGGTAACCGAGGAAGACTTCAAGCCTTCGGCCTCAACGACCACCAGGAGGCAGAAAAAGACCCCCCAACAACAACTGGGACATGCGCAGAGTGAAGACCTGAATGCGGAACTGGATGACTGATAAAAGGAGACTGTTAGAACTGTTTGGCGCGGCAGTTGGCGGAACATAGACTCCCCTGCCGCCCAGCGCTGTCTTTGCTCATATTCTACTTGCTACAATTAATAAAATTTTCAATTGGATTATGATCCGTTGTGGTCTCAATTTATAACAATTCTTGGTGCCGTGACTCGGATAAGGAACGGTGGGCTTTGGTCCTCCGGGGAGGCGCGCCCCGCGACAATTCGCGGCCCCGCGACCAACAGCCTACCCCAACCTTACCGACGAACCTAAATTCTAGAATAGTGAGCAAAGGAAAAACCGGTAAAATCCCATAAAAATTCTGTGCACGGGAGTCCGGACGAAGACGCTGGACGCGTAAGTATATTGTGATATTTGGTCGCGGGTTTGCCGTTCAGGCGGGATTGGGTTTTCCTGGACTATAACGAATGAGAGGTTCGATATACTGAACCAAGCGAGTGTGGACCCTTTAGTACTGCGGTTCCCACCTCCTGCGAGGGACTGGGCCAGGAATAAGGGGAGTGAGTGAGTGTGTGTGCGGATAGTCCAGAAGATGGGGGCGAAGGGCAGCAAGCCTTCGACTCCCATGGGAAGGGTACCTACTGTACCTAGGAATACCCCTCTGGCATATATCTTAGACAATTGGAGATATTTCCCTGGAACTCTAGGGAAAGATAAACAGAAGATGATAGAATATTGTACTAAGATATGGGGAGGGAAGAAGATTTCTAAAAATGTCTTCTGGCCAGTCTATGGGTCAGAAGAAGATTGGATAAAACAACAATTAAACCTCTGGGTTAATAATAAAAAACCTCTTAACCCAGAGGAGAGTCAATATGCGGAAGTTTGGCTGGAAAGACCGGGAGCTAGACTTTATCCATTGAATGAACTGAAAACTAAACAAAAGAAAAAGAAGGAAGAATTGGACGAAATCCTTCTGATTCCCCCTCCTTACGTTCCTCCTCCTGCTCCCACAGCTCCTCCAGAGGTCCCCAGAGCACCCACTCCCCCATCAGGGTCGGAACAGAGGTCTCCCCCTCCTCCGAGACGCGTAACTAGAAGTCAAGCAGGGGCAGCTCAGATGTATCCCCTAAGGGAAATACCCATGGGGGGACCTCAACCTGTGATCGGATACATTTCCGTACCCCTAAATTCGGCTGACCTGCGAGATTTCAAAAGAACCGAGATGGGAAACTTAATTGAGGACCCACTCGGAGTGGCAGAAAGATTAGATCAATTTTTGGGACCAAGCCTTTATACTTGGGATGAGATGCAATCTATCCTTGGTCAATTATTTACTACCGAGGAAAGAGATATGATTAGACGAGCAGGAATGAGACTGTGGGATGCTCAACACGTCCAGGGACCCCAAGCAGATATTAAATGGCCACTTCAAAGACCTAATTGGGATAATCAGGATCCGGTGCATAGAACTCATATGCAGGACCTGAGAACTATAGTAATTCAGGGAATTAGAGAAGCAGTACCCCGTAGCCAGAATATCAATAAAGCATTTAATGAAATGCAAAAGAAAGACGAAAGCCCTACTGAGTGGCTGGAACGATTGAGGAAAGCCCTTCAGCTGTACTCTGGGGTAAACCCAGACGAGCCTTTAGGGCAAGTGCTCCTCAAGACTCAGTTTGTGGCCAAATCATGGGAAGATATCAGAAAGAAGATTGAAAAGTTAGAAGACTGGCAGAATAGAGGGTTGGATGAATTATTGAGGGAAGCTCAGAAAGTCTACGTAAGGCGGGAAGAAAAGAGTAGTAAACGACAAGTAAGAATGATGGTAGCAGCGGTCAGAGAGGATCGCAAAGGGCGGACTAATGAACACATATCAGCTGGAATGAAACAAGGGAACGCAGTAGTAAAGAAGGAACAGAGATGTTGTTTTTACTGTGGAAAGAAGGGACATATAAAGAAGAATTGCAGAGAAAGGATCAAGGATGAAGAAATATTAAAAACGGAATAGGAGAGTCAGGGGCTCTATATCTTAGGGGACTGGAGTCATCGCGAGCCCTTGATAAAATTAAAAATAGGTCCCCATAAACAAGAGTTCACCTTTTTAGTAGACACTGGAGCTGAGAAATCAACTATTAAGCAAATACCTGAGGGATGTAAAGTTTCTCCTGAAAAAGTACAAGTAATCGGGGCAAAAGGAGAACCCTTTAAAGTCAGCAAAATCAAAAATGTGGTATTCGAAACTGAAAATAAATTTGGAATGGGTGAACTCTTGCTCGTCCCTGAAGCAGAATTTAATCTACTGGGACGAGATTTAATTGTCGAATTGCAATTAGAAATTAAAGTAAAAAATCAAGAACTAACAGTGTCTACTTATCCTTTGACCGTGGAAGATCAAAAACAAATCAACCCCGATGTCTGGTACTCTCCGGACACAATTAGTAGACTGGAAATCCCACCAATTAAAATCCAAATTTCTGAACCCCACATACCTGTGAGGGTAAAACAATATCCCATATCTCTAGAAGGACGGAGAGGATTAAAACCAGAAATTGATCGATTGGTAACACAAGGCATCTTAGAGCCGTGTATGTCACCCTTTAATACCCCCATTCTGCCTGTAAAGAAACCAAATGGGAAATATCGGCTCGTACATGATTTAAGGGAAATAAACAAAAGAACTATCACCCGGTTCCCTGTAGTAGCAAATCCATATACACTTCTAAGTAAGTTAGGACCACATAACTCCTGGTATAGTGTGGTTGATCTAAAAGATGCCTTTTGGGCCTGTCCACTGGCAGAAGAATGCCGTGATTATTTTGCCTTTGAATGGGAAGATATAGAGACAGGCCGCAGACAGCAGTTGAGATGGACCGTGCTCCCCCAGGGGTTCACTGAGTCCCCTAATTTGTTTGGACAGGCCCTGGAAGAACTCTTAAAGGAATACCAGGTACAAAAGGGAAATGTATTTTTGCAATATGTAGATGATCTGCTTATAGCAGGAAATAATCAGGAGGATGTAAGAAAAGAAACCATTCGACTTCTAAATTTTCTTGCCCAAAAAGGACTACAGGTATCACAAGAAAAGTTACAATTTGTGGAAGAAAAAGTGAAATACTTGGGGCATTATTTGTTTAACGGCAAGGAGATATTAGATCCAGAGCGCATTAAAGCAATTCTGGAATTACCTATGCCTGTCACTAAGAGACAAATTCGGCAGGTATTAGGGCTATTTGGGTATTGTAGGCAATGGATAGAGAACTATAGTTTTAAAGTTAAATTTTTATATGAACAACTGTCTAAAGACAAAATACCCAAATGGACCCCGCAAGATCGAGAGCAGTTTGTCAGTCTCAAAAAAGAACTAAGCCAAGCACCGGTTTTAAGCCTACCAGATTTAAAGCGGCCATTCCATTTATTTGTTAATATACATGAAGGAACGGCATTCGGAGTTTTAACTCAGGAATGGGCTGGACAAAAGAAACCGGTGGCATACTTATCAAAGCTGTTGGACCCTGTAAGCAGGGGTTGGCCAAGTTGTTTACAAATAATTGTTGCTGCAGCCTTATTACTCGAGGAAACAAATCGCATTACTTTTAATGGAGACGTTGTCTTATATGCACCTCATAATATCAGGGGAGTGTTACAACAAAAAGCAGAAAAATGGCTTACAGATAGCCGATTATTAAAGTATGAAGGAATACTTATAGAATCCCCTAAACTATCTTTAAAAACGATTGGAGCAATTAACCCAGCTGAATTTTTGTACCCAGGAGAAGGTAATGAACTATTACACAATTGTTTTCAAACGATTGAACAGCAGACACGCATTAGGCCAGACTTAGAAGAAGAAGAACTACAATGTGGAGAAGTATTATTTATAGATGGGTCATCATGAATAGTAGAAGGTAAACGATTGTCTGGATATGCCATCATTAAATTGGAGAAAGGAGAATTTAAGACAATAGAATCAGGCCCCCTGAGTGCCAGCTGGTCAGCTCAAGCCTGTGAGTTGTATGCATTATGGAAAGCGTTAGTGTCACTCAAGGGAAAAGATGGAACTATATATACAGATTCACACTATGCGTTTGGAGTAGTACACACTTTTGGAAAAATATGGGAGGAAAGGGGATTCGTTAACTCACAGGGAAAAGAACTGATACACCCAGAATTAATTCGACGAGTTCTGGGGGCATTAAAAATGCCGAATAAAATAGCAGTTGTACATATGAAGGGACATCAACGGGGTACAAGTTACCAAATCAGGGGAAATAATGCAGCTGATACGGAAGCAAAACGAGTGGCAGGCAATTATAATACGATTTTAACTATACAACAGACATCTATTAGTAAAAATTTGAGTTTTCAGTCTGTAGAAAAAGAAAAATTAGAACAAATGGGAGCTAAGGAACAAGATGGTAAATACATATTGCCAGATGGGAGAGAAGTTTTGCCGAAGGGCATAGCACTCGAAATATTTTCAAAAATACATAGTAAAACACACTGGGGAACCCAGGCATTAGTTGATCATTTTAATCAACTGTTTGCCTGTATAGGTGTATACAACATCGCAAAAACAGTCACAGCAGCCTGCGAGACCTGTCAAAAGGTCAATCGAAACAACATGAGACAAAAACCTCTTGGAGGACGTTCCCCAGCATACAGACCTTTTTCACACATACAAGTGGATTTTACTGAACTACCCACGATAGGGCGTCACAAATATTTGCTAGTGATGGTGGATCATTTAACACATTATGTTGAGGCTTTTCCTACCTCCAAGGCAACTGCTAACCAAGTTACTAAAGTGTTGCTTGAAAACATTATACCTTGATATGGAGTACCCGAAGTAATTGACTCGGACAGAGGAACACACTTTGTGTCAAAAATTGTCAGAGATCTAACAGGAAACTTAGGAATTAAGTGGGAATACCATACACCATGGCATCCACAGAGTTCGGGAAAAGTTGAAAGGATGAATGGGGAAATCAAAACTATCCTAACTAAATTAATGATAGAAACTAAATTATCATGGATTAAGTGCCTACCCATGGCACTATTAATTCTTAGAACTAGACCCCAAACGGATGTGGGAATATCAGCATTCGAAATGGTGTATGGAATGCCCTATCGGATTGAAAGCCCACAAACAAACATTTTAATTCGGGACCGTGCGATTAATGACTATGTTTTACAATTAGCAGAACATCGTAACAAGCTTTGGGAACGTGGACTGATTGTACAACGACCGCCGTTGGACTTAAAAATTCATAATCTTAAACCTGGGGATTGGGTACTAATTAAAACGTGGAAAGAAGAAACCCTAAAACCCAACTGGGAGGGACCCTATCTTGTTTTACTTACAACAGAAACAGCTGTCCGGACTGCTGAGCGTGGATGGACTCATGCCAGTCGCATTAAAGGCCCGGTAACAAAACCCCACTGGAAGGTGGTCAGTGCACCAGGTGACACCAAGATTATATTAAGAAGATAAAGTAATGATACACACTTGGTTTGATTATTTTGAAGCCTTGCCCTTTGGTGTAAAGTGTGCGATTTGTATTGCAATTGCTTTTATAGGATCTTTAGTGGTGTATTACTTGTGGAAACATACTAAGTGTGGTCGTAAAAATTGTTAAACACTCATGCAACCTAATATAGAATATAGGGATTCTACGGGAATAAGGAACAACTATATACAAAACTTACAATTAAGGTGTAACGACCAACAGTGTGATTGTTATCCATTTGTATGTTTTAAATGCAAGGTATGCCAGGACAAATGGTGGGTGCATTGCCATGAAGGATACCCTCCAAACGGAGTCTGTGAGCAGTGCTATAAATTTGAAAGATCATTAACTGATTGGAAATTGAAACAATTCGAACAAAGACGAGAAATAGTAAAGGGATCCCTCCAATGGTGGGATATCTTTACTAAAGGAATACATCCTCAATATTATTGTTAGCACCCAAATCAACCAGTCCCCTTTGTAACTGAGATCGTAACTGTCCGGTGTCGGAGGGAAGTACTAACCGTGCCTTGCCTGACCCCATTAATTAAAGCTGCGAAGTGGGAGGCCTATGTACACAGGCAGAAAATCCGAAACAGCTATTCTCCTGAAGAATTCCCTTGCTGCCGAGAAGATGGTACACCCCGAGGCTCGAAGCAACCGAGTCGACGGGCGAGGCAGAAGAGAAACCAACTGTGGAGAAACGAATCAGGAAAATGGGATGCAAAGGCAATCATGGCTGAACTGCCCCAGGACTGGTAAGAGTTTACTAAAATTAATTAAAAATTAATGAACACCCTTTTTCCTGGTATACCGTTAATTGTGCTATTGATAATAACCCAGGCAGAAGGAGGAAACCCACATGAACACAAAAACGAGAACCAATCACAGCGATAACCCTGGCTACGCTGTTGATAGCGGGCGGAGTTGGGGCAAGCACAGGTATAGCCTCTTTGGTAAAGAGTCAAGAATTGCAAGGTCTACAACAGGTCGTAAATGAAGATTTAGAAAGAATAGAACAATCCATTGAACGTTTAGCAACTTCAGTAAAATCTTTATCAGAAGTAGTGCTGCAAAACAGAAGAGGACTAGACTTGTTATTAGAAAAAGGGGGGTTGTGTGTAGCCCTCAACGAAGAATGCTGTTCCTTTGCTGATCATACGGGAGTAGCTCTGGACACAATGGCTGAACTTCGGAAAAGATTGGAACAACGCAGAAAGAATTTTGAAACAGGTAGACCATGGTATGAAAACTGGTTTAATGTTTCACCTTGGCTAACCACTTTGTTGTCTACTTTAGCAGGACCGCTTATTATGTTAATCCTAGGACTTCTATGAGTGTAACTGTGATAAATGTTGGGGTTGTGGGAAAAGGTTGGCTTGTAGTGTCGAGAATGAAAGTAGCGTCTAATAAACAATAATAGGATAAAAAGAAAAAGGGGGGATTGTGAGAAACTAGAGACTAGAGTATTGTTTATTAAGATTTATGTTAAGCCCAATATAAAGATTAAATAACCAAAGAAAAGATAGCCATAATTGCTTATATAAGCCTAATCAGATACCGCTTGCACAAGTCAAAACCTAATCAGATACTGCTTGCACAAGTCAAAACTATTTTGCAAGATCGCTAAAGATAAGGATGCATGAATATGGGAATCAGTTATTGCTTTGTTTAAAGAAATGTCAAACCGCAAGATGCAAGAATACGGGAAATAGCTATTGCTTTGCTTAGAGGCGTTTGCTAAAGGAGCTTACAACACAGTTCTGAGAAATACCACACAGCAAGTTGAAGAAAGGGTTATCTAAAGGTAACCGAGGAAGACTTCAAGCCTTCGGCCTCAACGACCACCAGGAGGCAGAAAAAGACCCCCCAACAACAACTGGGACATGCGCAGAGTGAAGACCTGAATGCGGAACTGGATGACTGATAAAAGGAGACTGTTAGAACTGTTTGGCGCGGCAGTTGGCGGAACATAGACTCCCCTGCCGCCCAGCGCTGTCTTTGCTCATATTCTACTTGCTACAATTAATAAAATTTTCAATTGGATTATGATCCGTTGTGGTCTCAATTTATAACAGCACTAATGAAAAAGTATACAAAAAGAGTGATGCACAGTGCAACTGCTCACCACCTGGGACCCGACGCTCCGCCACTTCCCCCACCGAAAAGAGAGAGCACCCCCCGGCCCGCTCCCCATTTCTATACTGAGCATGATGTCACACGGTATGGAATAGCTCCTTGGCTAGTTCAGGTCAGCTGCCCCGGCTATGCCCCCACCTCCAGGTTCCTGTAAAAATTAACTCTATCCCAGCTGAACCCAGGACACTTGCAAAAACGAAACTGTTCCAATTACCCTGCTCAGTCCTATTTAAGATATTAAATAGGGCAAATAAGAAGTTACCTGAACCAATCCCTCCCACCCAGCTATAAACCAGGACCATATACAGCCCTTGCAGACTACACAAGATCCTGTCTCATTCCAGCCATATCATTAGCATAAGCTGTGCAAACCCATGCAAATCAACAGGTTTTTCAGGCATAAAAGCAGACTCCAACAGCAGTTAAGCCACTTCTTACAACTGACAATGTCATACTTCCATCACTGATTACAGCACAAGAACAAAAGAGAATGGGTCTTTATTGTCCTTCATGAACTTGAGGGGCTGCAAGAAACCAGTGAAGTTACAAGCCTGGATTCTGTAATGTCACTATCAGCATAATTTCCAGATCAAAGATCCGGCCTCCTGTTAAGATCATCAAACATAATTTTGAGGTCAGAGGACAAGTCATCACAACACTATGTTAGGTAGAGTATAAAACCTTATCATCAGATTCTCAGCTAGTTTAAGTCAATGTATTCTGTGTATTCCACTGAAGTCAATGAAACTAAAGACACTATCACAGGAAAGAGATATTTCACCATGCCTCAGGACTGGAAAACTATCTTGAAAAATGCCCATAACTTCTAACACAAATTCTCTGCACTTCCCACGATCTCCCAACAGTGAGCAGTAGTAAGACCCTAACATTTACTTGCAACGTATTTCTTGCATAGCATTCATTTTTATTTTAATTTTAAAAGGGGCAACTAATAAATAAGATTTTTGCAGCTACTCACAAAAATCAATAAGCAAAGACATTTGTTCCAAGATTTAAATTACTTGTACAATTTAAAAAACTAGCAAAGCTCTGTAAAGTAAAAAAGATACATTTACCTACTAATGTAGGAAACTATAGACAAACTTCAGGAAATGACCAAAGATGCAGAGGATAGGCTAAAAGGCTAAGGTAGAAAAACAACAACAAAAAAAAACCCCAGGAGTTCTACAGAAAAATGAGTGAGCCGCCCACAGCACTGGCAGACAACAGATTTTTTTATCCCCACTTCCTCCACCTCTTCTTCTTCTCCCACCCCCCCCTCCCCTTTTTTTTTTTGAAGGAAATAATTTTTCTCTTGTGAAACTTATTGTCAGTGATGCAGTTGAAGCCAAAAGCTTAAATGAGTTCAGGAGAGGATTAACCAAATTCTAAGACATGTGCCAACACAACTGCTATAGAAAGCATCTGCATCACGGTGAAATGCAAACAGCTACTCTGAGAACGACACATTATTATTCACTAAATTTGCCTTTTACCCTGTCGTATAGTTACTAATGTTGAAAAGAGTCACTGCTGTGCAAGAAACTAAAACTTACAGCGCTTTATGCTCAGAGAGAACTGTGGCCCGTCAGCTCGTGGCTGTGAAGTCTTACAACTTAACACGTTTCAGTTGCACACCAACAAGTTCTGAGGTGGACTGCTGACTGTATTCAATAGTCACAGCTTATGTAGGAGGATATGATAAACTTTACTTATTTGCCTTTAACCGATGCTCCAAATATCTTAAAGTCATTCTTAAAGCAGGTTACTGGTTTGATTACCCTTCATACAAAACCCTCCTTCAAATGGAGGTTTCTCTTCAGATTTAAGGCATGAACAGAAATCACACCTGCATCATCACTGAAATCAGTGCCTATTTTTCAATAAACTTTAGCAGCATCAGAATTCATCCTCAAGTACTGTTCATAAAGCAAATGCTTCATTCTTCAAAACTTTTTTTAGCAAAGGTTAGTAATGCTGTACCACAGACTCCCACGCCCAGTCACACATGTTCTTCCTGAGACTGTTACGCAGCTTAGTATTTTAAAAATCACCATCCTCACTGTGTACCTGATACCGGTTCTCCCCTTTTTAAAGTCTGTTGTTAAGGAAAAGCTGCAAGTCCTACAAAACCAGGCAGACTTGCTTGTTCTTGCCAAACAGAAAAAGGTTAAGCATTATTAAAAAATAAGACTATTGCCTACCTTTAAGTATCCATAAAGCTATCAACATGAACTGTATGGTGGCTTGTTAGCATCAATATTTGAACACGGGCATGCAAAATGTCCTTCAGTTAAATTCCAAACTCTATGAATTAATTGGTGGGCAATTCCCCAAGGATAAAACATCTATCAAAAGCCAACAGGAAGCCAGAAATCTCTTGCCATTTCATAGGGTAAAAAAAAAAAAATACAGTGAATCCTGAAAAAAGAAATAGATATTAGACAGGGAACGCCTATATAGTTATAGGGCAAGTAATAAAACATTTAGTGTTTTGAATTTTTTTTTTTATTTATGTCATCACAATAGTTAGACAAACATGGAAACATTTGCAACAGCAATACTTGGGTCACTTTAAAATCTTGGTAACACTGAAATACAGGTCAGCAAAAACTAATGATGTGGGGAGGGGACTTTAGGTCTTCTTATTTTCATACACATTCACACACATATATCTATATACACACGCACACTCCACAACTCCAAAGAGCTATCTTAACTATGTCTGCCAGTAAACTGAAAGAGTAGGCAGAAAGGAACCATATCCATACTAAGACAGTTAGCTGTGTCGTAAAACTGAAGATCACTGCAACCAGTGCCATCTTAAAGAAGAAGAAAAAAAAAAAAAAACAAAAAAAAAACCAACCAAAAAACCTGAAAGGAACCATCGCTGTGCATGTCATAAGCATGAAGGTATTTTAACCTGGTGACTACTCTGCTCTATACTTTAAGCATCATTAAATTTTTATGTATTTTTAAAGTCTAAGGTTATTATTTTAAATGACCTCCTTGTAGTGGCAGCCCAAGTAGCATTCTGGAGAACACCACAGTGTCCACAACTTCTACAGGTCAGTGCAGTATGATTAAGCACTACATTTCTAGGGGAGGAAAACAAAAAACCACTACCACTCATTTATTCAATTGAAAAGCTTATTACCTGCACTTCCAAAGCAACAGGCTACAGGAACACTGAATGCAAAGTAAACCAGACCCATCTGGAATAGTCTGACGTCTCAGCTCCAAGTTACACATCTTTCATTTGGTATTTTAATGGATTAACAGCATTTGGATGCACAGAAATCGTCTTTACAGTGATGTCTGCAGACATCCGAGTCAAAAGTTAAAATGTCTTCCTAAAATATAACAGTTTTAGCACTTCCTCTGAAAGGAGTGAAAAAACCCACAACCAGGGAAGGAGGGAGTGACACAACACCAAGGTTTTTTTTCCAGAGATAACAAAATCCTGAGAGAACAAGATGCTTGTGCTATCAGAATAAAAATCCCCAAAGAAACAAAAGAGTTTACCTTTCCCTTGGAAAAGTTACCTTTGAGTCAGGATCTGCTCTTTTTCTCTCCCAACCATGAAATCTCTCTTCAGCTTAAGACTATATTCTACTGCAGCAGAAGTTTAGTGCACACACTGGAACCTGGATAGAAACTTATTTAAAAAAAACAAACAATACAATAGTACTACAGTGGCTAGAAATCTTTTACATATTCTGATGAAAAGACTCAACTCATTTCTAGGAAATAAAGTGTTTGGGGCCAAAGCCAACAGATGATGTTCATGTAAGGTTAAAAATATTTTTTACTTTTTATTTTTTTAAATTGATATATTGAAAAAAGCTGGAGAAGGAAGCGGGGACAGAAATGAAAAACCACTCAGGGAGTCAGTGGTATAGATTGTCACCATGCAATCTAAATATTGTAATTGCAGATCACATAGTCAGAACAAGTCAGTCAAAAGTAGCACACTCCCTGGGAGAGGGGTGGGAGTCTCTTCCCCCTTGTATTTCAAGCCAAGACCCAACTAGCAGAAGGCAGCTTTTCTGTCAGATAAAGCAAGGCAAAAGGATCATGTACAGCAACTTCCTTGCAGCCTCTTGCTCCTGAGCACCCTTCTTCAACTCTTTCTTTCTTTCTTCTGGTGATGGGAAGGCAAAGCATGTTCTGTTCCTGTGAGCCCATACGGCTTGTCCCTATAGTCACAGCAGGCACCTGGGATTCCTCTCTGAAGACATTTACGCATAGAAATCAGTTGAGTGGTGTGTTACGGAAGCATAAGCTGCAGTGGACGTGATTTTGAATCAGTTAATGTTTTGCCCATCATGACAAAATAAAACCAGCAATTTCTTACTTTATAGAAATCCTCCTAAAATAGTAGTTGCCCCCAATCGCTGTCAAGTTTTTGTATCACAGGAGAACAAATGCAGCCAAAAGAACATTTTCTCTAAAATGACCACTCTGAACTGCACAAGCAGGCAGGCACAGGCAACTCCCAATTTAATGAAGTATATGTACACAGCACCACTTAGTGGTGCAAGCAGAGTCACCGCTGACAGGAATGAGAAGTCTGAACACCAACCTTCCCGCCCCGGCCCCCTGGACACTGCAGCCTGATCTTGATAAACTGACCGCCTGGATAAAGAAAGCTATCTGGCAACTAAAAAGATCCATTGTACTTTTCTGCTCAGTACACCTAAAGATACAGATTCACCCTCGAAATCTTGGCAATTTCTTGAATACCACCAATACTCAGAACAGGTTTCAAATGGCAAAGTGGCAGGACAAAGTAATAAATACTTATCCTTAAGTCTGCTAACTTTCTAAACCTTTGCCTAGACCTTAAGGAAATGTAAAAACAAACAAACTACTGGAAAGTTCAACACACAATCCACGCAAAGTTAAGGCTATCAAGTAGGAACCTGATTACAAGTATAAATCATGCAACAGCTACTCTATGACATGGATGTCCTGAACAGATCATCCTCTACAGTTTAAGTCCAAGGTACAAACCCATCAGCACCTCCTTCCCTCTCTGTATCGCTGTGGTTACCTGCTCCGTGCCCAGAGCCAAAAAGAATCCCAACGTTGGAGTTACTGTTCCTTTTATGCCCAGCCCCATACTTCTTTCCCGACAGAGAGGTGACGCACCTGATTTGAGGTGGAGTGCAGACAACCTTCTCATCTAGTGCTGGGCAGTTTATTTGTCCCATAAACAAACCCCAGGAAAGAGAATGCACGGTTGGACGGGTGCACTTGAGATTTTGACCACGCAGTAGCACCGTTAACTGCTGAAAAAGCAGGACTCTCTGCCGCTCTGTGTCCCTGTCACGACTGCCCTCATGTCCCCAGTCTGCACCCAGCTCCTCCAGAGTGTGCAGAGGGGCTTCCAGCCCTGGCTCAGCAGGCATCCACATAAGATCCCCCAGGCAAGAGGGGGGGTGTATGCTCACCTGCCACATTGATACCGTGGGTACATTAAAAGCCACCCCCCAACCCTTTCCCCAGAAGTGCTTGTGGGAGGCTTTTCATTCATCTGGCTGTAAACCCCCTCCCCCTCAGGGAGACCAACATCCAGGCATGCCTTGCTCTAACTCCACAAATCCACTGCCCTCCGAGGAATAAAAAGTGCCTGGGCCACTACCCCGGCTCTAATCTGCAGATATGCCTGGCTTCCCAGAAGTAGGCTGAGAAAGCCAGCATTAAGGCAGTCCTTCCCACTCCCAGATCCACAAAATCCTCAGAGAAAAGAAGAAAAATAGCCACTTCACTACAGCATGAAGTAAATAAACTTGGGGGACACAGGAGGCCAGTTCTCCTATGGTCAATGGAAAGGAGGGGTAGATGCAACGTATCTGAGGATTTTGCACGTGCACAGCTGAAACAGCAACGCCTCAAGCAGGGATGCATCCCATTTATGGCAGTTCCTCCCCGCTTCTCATCCCCAAAAGACAAACTCAGGCCTCTGCCTTCTCCATGTGTAGCTCCCCACTCCCTTCAGCATGGAGCTGCGAGGCTCTGGGTTTGTGGAGAACCACAGGTGGGAAACCGAGGCTACTAATGGTGACCACAGAGAACAGACCAGCGAGGAGGGGCGAGGAGGGCTGATGCACAATTTCTACGTTTGAATTTGTTGGGAACTCGGTGTGAGTCACAGGCTTGCAAAACACAACCCCAGCTATCCAGGACACAGGCTTATCTAGATCACAAACCTCCGTGGACGGCGCCTGCGCCGGCGAGCGAACGCCGGGCTGCCCCACGCGAAGCACGGCGCATGCGCCCAGGAAGCGCGTCCGCACGGCTGGTCGGGGAGCGGGCGCAGCGGGAAGCCCGCGGAAAACCACGGGAAACCGGCAACGCTCCAGAGTCTGACCTGGTCGGACTCCGGGGGCCGCGAGGACTACGCCGCGCCCGAGAGCCACGCTGCTGCCCTGCCGCCGAGTCCGCGAAAACTACAGCTCCCGGCATGCCCCGGGAGGCAGCCTGGCCTGCTGCCTGACCCCGAGGGGACGCCGCTTCCGTTCCCCCCCACCTCCCCACGCCGGCGCAGCGACAGTCCCTGCCGAGCCCCCAGCGCCGCTCCGGGTAGCTCCAGCGCGCTCCCGCCGCCGCCGCTCCGGCACGGCGCGGCCCCGCTGCCGCTCCGTGCGTCCGACACGGACCCCGCCGTCCTCCTCGGGGCTTTCCCCGGGACCCGCCGGCCGACTGCGCAGCCCCGCAACGGGGCCCGGTGAGGCCCCACCGCGCGCCCGTTCTCTCAGCCGCCCTGTCAGCGCCCCCCCCACCCCCGCGCGCCCGTTCTCTCAGCCGCCCTGTCAGCGCCCCCCCCCACCCCCGCGCGCCCGTTCTCTCAGCCGCCCTGTCAGCGCCCTCCCCAGCCCCGCGCGCCCGTTCTCTCAGCCGCCCTGTGAGCCCCCAGGGCTCCCTCCCGGCCTCGGCACAGGCGGCCCCCACCTCCCCCGGGCCACCCCCGCCTCCGATGTTCGCGCTCCGAGGGGCGCCCGGCCCCGCTCTGCTCCGCTCCTGCCTGGGCTCCCGGCGGACCCTCCCCCGGCGGCCCCTCCCCTTGCCAGGGAGGGGGCGTCGCCATCAGCCTCACTGCCCGCACCTGCGGCTCCTCCAGCCCCGGCCCGCAGCTGTGGTACCGAAACCCGGAACAAAACCCCTCAACACCAAGGTGAAGTGAAGCAGCAGGCACTGCCTTGATTGAGTGAAAGATGTCAAGAGTCATCTGATGTGGAAGAGGTGTTAACTGGGGTCAAAATACAGATTTTAATACCCATCTTATTTTAGTTCTAAGACTTGGCGATTGCCAGGTCTCATCTTTTCGATTTCCCCAGGTCCACCAGAGAGCGAGGCCACAAGGGAGATTTCTTCCAGAGAGAGGATAGAGTTATTAAGTCTAAAGACCACGATTTGCTTTTCTCCTTCATGAAAAGGTGAGTGGATCATATAGCATCACTAGTCACCCAAGCAGTTAACCCTGAACTTTTCACCTGTCCTTTAATGCCGTCAACTCCAAGCTAAATTTTTCCCGTTATTAAGAGGGGACCAAAGATCATGTGAAATATTATTATACTTTCTACAAATACACCCCCATCTTAGAGCTTTAGCTACTAGAGAAAGTCTTGGGAGTTTGGGGTCAGAGGAGCTGCAAGTATAAACTTTCATACAGCTCTGTTTAGGATGTGTGATGTTTCTCTGGTTGTCTAAACCAGTCTAAATTTCCACAGATGGTCCCGACTCTGGGTGGCTCTAACAAGGATCCTGGAACTCCAGTAAGTTCTAAACATCGTTTTATATTTTAAACATGATCCCAAGTTCCTTTTTGCACTTGTCTTTACGGTTTTGGCAGCTGACAGCCCCAAGGGGTGCTTGTACAAGTTTCTCCCTAAGGGCGAGTAAATTAATTCTTTTGTCCGTGAGGTGGATGGCTTGGTAACGTTATAATTCACAACGCTGTAATTCCTTCTTTCAAATTTAAAAAAAATAATTGCCTTTTAAATCCATCCAATTTAATCTGCTAAAATGATTCTCATTGTTCTACCTCTTTTCTCAAGTTTTGGTTAAATTCAATGTCAGTATTCTCCACGGAACTAGATTTTCATCTGACTTTGGAATCGGAAGGCAGGCTGTTACTGAGGTTAAATTTTGTGTCTTTACAAAACTTTGAATCAGTTACAAAACTAGATTATTTTTTTTAATCCAAATTACAAAAACGGTTAATATCAGGATTAATAGCTCAAACAATAATTGTTTCATTTTGTTTATCTCATGTTTAGAACCCCTCAAAAAAAATACATACACCCTCTAAACACACAAAAAGATTATTGCCCTCGACAATATTCCTAATAGCAACCCCAGCATTATAACCTTTACACAACTGTTTTCCCAAATAGGTAATGTGAAACTTACTTATAGATTTTCCGTTTTAAAGGGCCAGTTTCCTTAGACTTCCAGTTTCTTGTTGGGTGCTTTCTTTATTCTCGAATAATGAAGCCAAGGTTCTTCTCCCAGACCTTTACTGCTACAAGTTTTGTTAAAATGACTCGATACGGTCCTTTCCACTTCTCGGTGATTTTATATATATTCAATCTCCTGGTCGGAAGGGATGCACTGCTACGTCCAATTCTAAGGGTCCAGCTGTGGAGACATACTGACAAAGTTCTTGAAAAGAATTGCTTAAAGAAATAACACCTTTTAAAAACATATCTCCAAATGCACTCAAGATACTCAGAACATAGGACTCTTGATATGGCCTTTCATACAACATTTCATAAAGACTTGACTTTTCTTTCTCTTCTGGCTATACTCTGATTCTCAATAGAGCCATGGGTAACGCTTTAACCCATGTGAGGAGTGAGGTTTCCCGACAAATTTTACTCGACTGTTGCTTAAGGATATAGTTCATTCTCTCTCTCTCCCCACACACACTTGCTTGTGGTCTATGTGGGGTGTGATAGTCTCAATCCATAGATAATACTTTGCTCAACTTGTCTCATAATCTTTGCTATAAAATGAGGGCCATTGTCAGATGGCATTCTTACAGGCACCCCATATTTTGGTATTATCTCTTCGAGCAAGACTTTGACTACTTTCCTTGCTTTGTTGGTGCGACAAGGGAAAGCCTTGGGCCACCCAGTAAAGATATCAACTAAAACTAGGATATATCCTTATTTTCAAGGCAATTCTATAAAATCAATTTGCTAATATTCTTCTAAAAAATTTCCTTATTTAATAATCCCAAAGATGATCTTATTACTGATTCGGGGATAATTTTACATATACATTTCACGTCCGCTTATAATTGTTTAAACAATCTTTGTCATATTTCACTTTCTGTTTCCCAATATACTTTGTGATGTTCAATGGGGCAATTTGTCTTATTATTGTGGGTGGGACTATTATTCAACCTGTCGGTGTTACAGCCTATCCTGTTTCATTTTGTTAGCCTGCAATCTAATAATTAATTCTTCATCTTTTTCATTATAATTTGGAGTTTCTTTAGGCAATTTTATACCTTTCTCTGGAACTAGTGCTAGGATGCCTTTTTTTGCAGCCTCTTTAGCAGCTTTATCAGCCAGTCGGTTACCTGCGTTAGGACCGGTCTTACCTAACTGGTGTGCTTTACAGTGCATTATCGTGACTGCTGTTGGTTTTTGAATGGTTTCTAACAATTTCAGTATTTGTTCTGCGTGCTGAACGGTGGTTCCTGGTGCAGATAACAGTCCTCTTTCTCCCCGTATCGCTCCATGCGCACGTACTAGTCCAAAAGCATACTTTGAGTCTGTCCAAGTGTTGACTCGCTTTCCTTGACTTAGTTCCAGAGCTCGAGTAAGAGCTATCAATTCAGCCTTTTGGGCAGATATCATCAAAGGCAAACTTGGCAACGCAATTACCTCCTCAGTAGTTACTGTCTATCTCGATAAACGTTTTCCTTCACGGATGGAACCACTCCCATCGGCATATAGTTCCCAATCTGTTTCTTCTAGTGGCACATCTCAGAGATCCAGTCAGCTGGAGTAAACTCTTTCGATTGCCTGCAAGCAGTCACGTTCCAGTTCTCCTTTAACTTGGTCAGTTGTTGAAAACGCAACAGGGTTAACGGCGGTAGTAGTTTTTAGGTAAACATCATCTTGTTCCAGCAACACCACCACTTGGTATTTCAGCATTCTGCTAGGGGATAACCAGTGCCCCCCTTTCTGTTTTAGCACAACAGTTATCATATGGGAAATATACAGTAATCCTTTGTCCTCAGGTGAACTTACGAGCTTCCTGGATCAGTAGCACAGTTGCAGCGATGGCTCTCGGACGACCAGAGCATCCCAGACTCACATTATCTCATCGCTTCGAGAAGTAGGCCACAGCTCGCCCACTTGGCCCTAAATATTGGGCCAGGATACCCAGAGCTCTACCTCTTCTTTCACGAGCAAAAAGTTCAAGTGTCTCTTGTGAGATCTGGCAGACGCTAGGGCTGGCACCCCTATTACAGCCTGTTTCAATTCTTGGAACGTAGCTTTCTTGGCATCGGTCCAATCCATTGTTTGAGGTTTTGAGCTGCTCCTATAAAGGTCAGGCCAGCAAGCCACAATTTATAATCTACAGGTGACACCACTCGACCATTCCCGGAAATGCTTGTCATTAATTTTTTTAGTCTTAGGTTCGGGGAGACGACACATTGCCTCTTTTCCCTCAGGTCCCAATTGTCTCTGTCCTTTTAGGATTTTAAAACTCAAATAAGTTTCTTCTTTCTGGGTTATTTGGGCTTTTTCTTTTGACACTCGATATCCACTGATTCCCCAAAAGTTCAAAAAGTTAACAGTTAACTTTGTGCATTGTTCTTCCTTCTCAGCTACAATTAACAGATCATCCGTATATTTCAGCAAGATTTCTTGATTATTTTCTTTCTTCCAAATCTCTAATTCTCGTGCCAGTTGATTTCCAAAAATGGTAAGACTATTCTTAAAGCCTTGAGGCAAGACTGTCCACGTATATTGTGTTTTTCTCCCAGTCTCAGGATTTTCCCATTCCAAAGCAAAAACCTCTTGACTATTGGGATCCAAGGGAATACAGAAAAAGGCATCTTTTCGGTCTAACACTGTGAACCATTCTCGTTTCTCCGTTAGGGTTGTTAACAAAGTATAAGGATTTGCCACTACCGGATGAATATCTTGTACCATTTGATTTATTGCTCTGAGGAGGTCTTGAACTAATCTGTCATCTTTTTCATCAGCCTTTTAACAGGCAAGATCGGGGTGTTATATCTGGATTCACATTCTATTAACAATTTGTATCTTAAAAATTTTTGTATTACCATTACTAACCCTTTCCGACTTTCTGGTTTTGGGGGGTATTGTTTAATTCTTACCGGATTCGATCCTGGCTTTAATCAACTCTCACAGGTTCTGCTTTTTGGATTTACCAGGAACTTCCCAGTCCAGAGAATTGGAATGACAGCATTATACTTGGACTGGTATAATCTTCTGCTTTCGGTAAACATCCTGTTAACAAGAAAGCCACTGCTTCGGTACGTTTACTTTCTGGAATTAAAATTTTAATCTCTCCATTTTTAAATTTAATTTCTGCCTCTAAGTTCTCAAATAGATCTCTCCTTAACAGGAGTTTAGGAGAATTTGGCACATACAAAAACTGCTGAGTGACCCATTGCTTTCCTAATTTCATTGTTAAAGATTTAAAGAAGGGTCTAGTTTCTCGTTCGCTTGTTGCACCACCACCACCAATTTCTTCAAAACTTAACTCTCCCTCTAAGGTATTTAAAACTGAAAAGGTGACTCTAGTGTCAACTCAAATTCAATTTTCTGTTCTCCCAGTTCAGCTTGTTGCCGAAATCCGGAATAAAACTCTTTAATAGCAATGAGAAGTTAAGAAGCACGTACTTTATTGCAGCGCTGGGCATACAGGGGATCACTCCACCTAGTGTGTGCACCTGTCTAGTTTAATCATGCAGGTTAAATACACACCTGTTATCCATATTCACTAAATTTCTGGGAAGTGTCATACATAATCATCAACTGTCCGATAAATCATTAGCATATGTAAATGTCCTTCTACGCAGGCGTGGTGAACCCTCTGGTGGTCTTCAGAAGCCCGCTGGTGGTCTTCCATAGTCTTCTTCACTTTGTCCGATAGTTGACCTCTCTTATGTGATTCTGCGCAGTATGATTTTCGCCATCATGTATTAGATTTACATAAAAGTACATTCAATGTTAATTCTTGAATTTAACATTTCTAGTGATTGGCCCTCAGTCACACCACCTTTTCAATATTCTTATACTAAAACATTCATTGGTTAATCTTACTTAATTCCACTAACTGGAATCTTGATCAAAGTGGGGTTTCTAAGCAACAGAACTAAGATCCATAACGATCTCTCTTAGTTTCTTAGGACGAAACACTACAAACTAACAAATAGGTCGAAGTTTCTACGGTTAACTTATTTTAGACAATACTTATTTTCTTATGACTGTATACAGCACATTTTGTATGTTCCTAAGTTTCGATGACTACATTGCGAGCTTCAAACCCCTACATATTCTACAGTCTTTACTTTTTCATCAAACCCAGCTTATATAAAATTTTAATTTATCAGAATATTTGTAACAAGCTGTAACCAGAGGTTCTGCTGGGAGACTTCCCTCCAGTCCCCGTCAGATATGTTCACTTAAAAAGAACAAATCTACATGTGGTACTTTATTCCATTTACTCTCTCTCCTACAAAACAACAGTAATTGCAATATAGTATTATAACTCAAAGTTCTGTTTGTTTACCACTTTTCCTGCAATTCACCCCAATGTGCCAATAAACATCCCAACGGTGATGTTTCTGCTAACTTTTCATCAGCAGTTCTATTTCCTGCTTCTTATTCTTAAACAATTTTGCTAATGCCATTATACTTATATACATTCAAATACTAAATACCAAACAAATGCAAATGACAGCTGTCCCAAATAATACACAAACTCCAACCCAGCAATAGCTTCCGCTTATGACTTACAGGCAGACGCCTAGGCTTCCACTCCAGACGGGTACCCTCCAAGCCCCAACCCTGCGAAGCTTTCGCCGCGCGTCACGGGCAGGCTTTCCAAACAAATTCCAAAGAAGCAGCGCCTTACCTTTTTTCCAGGGAACGCTGCGAGGAGCTTTGCGCGTCAAGGGTGACGGTTCTCCCCGAGAATACCTCGGTGCCAGCCGGAGTTCGATCGACGCTCGATCTCGTCCAGTCTCACTCACAAGGTCCCATCTGGGTCGCCAAAGCCATTACCGAAATCCAGAATAAAACTCCTTAACATCAACGTGAAGTTAAGAAGCAGGCACTTTGTTTATCGCAGGGCTGGGGACACGGGGGATCGCTCCTCCAAAGGCGTGTCCCACTTAGTATCAAAATCCATCAGTTTTTACAGACTTTTCCCGTCAGGTCATTGTTACCTAAGCTCCTTCCATAAAAACACATACTATGCTTGTTCTTAAATTTAACCTTTGTAATGATCGGCCTGTGATTATATAACCTTATCAATATTCTTATTTAAAAACAATCATTGGTCAGTGACACTTGGCTCTGCTGACTGGCATCTTCAATACTCAAATCAAGATGGGAAGGGTAAGGGGGTTTCCAAGCAGCAAACTGGCGTCCACGACGGTTTCCTTAGTTTCCTGAAACAGCATGCAGAAAAAACAGTAACTTCCTGGTGAGGTCTCTAGGGTTAGCTGTTTCAAACTTTAACAATATTACAGTTCCTAGTGTCACACATAACACAGCTCCTAAAGTTTCTATGGCTACGTTTCAAACTTAACAATCCTATACGTTATGCCTCACAATTTTACTTCTTAATCAAACCTAACTCTTCTATGTGATTAAATGTTGATTTCTTTACCAGAATATTTGCAACAGCCGGAGCCGAGCAGGAACAGGGGGGGCACGGCCCGCCCCCCCCAGCGCCTCACCTCCTCCTCCCCTGGGCTCCCTCACAGCCCCTCGCGCCGTGCAGAGGGAGCGCAAATGCAGCCCGGAGGGCAAAGGGGACGGACGGCCAGCGTCTATTCAGTCAGTCGCACGCCTATCGAGTCCTGCCAGCGAGTCTGCTCCAGGGCTTGGGGCGCCCCCCGGCACTCCCCCTGCCCCTCGGACACCTCTGATAGCATATTTCCATACGTTCTGTATGGCACGTCTAAATATTTGGATGGTTTTAATACTTTGTACCAGCTGTGGTTTGCTGCTAGGTGACTGTAAAAGTGAGATTTGGTAAATAATTGTTAGAAATCTTATACTAACGCTACGACTGAAACAACAGACAAAAGTATAGCCGAGCAATTAACTAGCAGAGGTAGGTACTCCTAAGTTTTGCAGTTCTTTGCTCTTATGACTAGATGTTCCTGTACGCTAAATGGGAAAAATGCTGAAACTGACCACATGTGATTGAAACTGCGTTAAACTTCAAGATCAAAGAACAAGGACAAGAATAAAGACTTCGAGGACAGCCAGCAAGAACTTCAAATGGGTCGGTGGTCACAAAAGTACCCCTTCGTCTCAAATGGATCCTTCATTGCGTGTGATCGCATGTAGGCAGTGCTATGATAATCGGTTGCCGTCGTTTTTATGTATACGTATACTAATCTGATTAATAAGCAATTAGTTATTCTATATAACCTGTTTGTGCTAAAGCTGTGGCATGCACACTAGGTGGAACTATCCCCTGTGCATCCAGCGCTGCAATGAAGAATGCCTGCTTTCTAAAACTCCAAAACGAGTCTTAGGGAGTTTCTTCAACCAGCTTTTCAGTATCAGAGGTACAAGGGAGGAAAGAAAAAAAAAAAAAAAAAAAAAAAGGCAGGGGTGTGGGAAAGAGAGGGGACCAGGGGAGGGAGGGGCAGGGAGGGACCAGAACGCTGAAGAGGGGAGACAAGGCCCCGAGGGCCTGGGGCTTACCGCAGCTCTTGTTCTTGGCGCTGCCAGGAGACTTTGCCAGTTCAGCCGCTTCTTTCTCCTTCTCTCCTCCCTTTCTCTTCTGTAACTCCAGTCGCTTGGCTGTCCTCCGCATAACGGAACACACGAGCCCCTCGCAGCTCTTACGAGATTAGGCCTCCTAGACATGTAGCCTCGCTCGCTCACTACGTGGCCGTACTGCGCTGCTGGTCATGCATACAGACCCTGGCGGTCTGACCTGCTGTGGACTACGAGCAGGGATCCTCCCACACCCACAGAGGCAGGGTCCCTCTGGCCTGCAGTGGGAGGCAGCTGCCAGCCAGATGGCCTTCCATTTCTTCTTCTTTACCTTTCTGTGGCCTCTCCAGCTTCAGCAGCTCCCGTCCACAGCCAGTAAGCGCTCTGCCTGTCCCTCTGTGCTCCTGTTACTGAAAAACTCGGAGTAAAAAACTTATCAACACCAATTTAGTGTAGATAAGCAGACACTTCTTTATTAACGGCCGGGTGCGTGGGTGAGTCCTCTCAAAAGACCACACACATCTGAACTCCAAAATCATACACCTTATATTAAACTTATTCATTCATATTCATTAGATTTCCGAGAAATGTTATGCATATTCATTAGATTTCTGGGAAGTTATTAGCATACGTTAATGTCCTTTACGCATGCGCATTGAAGGTCTCTGGTGGTCTTCTAGAGTCCTCTGGTGGTCTTTCATAGTCTTCCTCGCTTGTCCGCTTCTTGACCTCCTTCAGGTGATTCTGCGCAGTTTGGTCTTTGGCAGGTAACTAACTATTTCTTGGCAAATAACTACAAGTTGCTTCATTCAACTCTTATTAGTTCCCATTAATTTAAAATTCTGACATTTTCTCCATTCGTCTAGGTTGTTATAATATACTCCTACTGACAAACACTATATCAAAATCATCTTAAATCTCAAGCTTGTTACCTAAGTTCTATATGTTCTTGTTACTTATTAGCTAAGTTCTAAATGTTCTTGTTACTTATTAGCTAAGTTCTAAATGTTCCTATTAAATGATTTTGGCCAATTCCTCTGGCCTTGGTAGCGGGTTGTACAGAAGGTTTCACAGCAGCTGTCGGTTGTGCAAATACAATAGAGATACCTTTGCTAAACTACTTCTTACCATTTTATATTCTTATTAAACATGATTTATTCTAACTACTACCAAATCAATAACAAATCAAAGCTACTAACTAGTCAATAACAAATCAATAACATAAACAATAACCAATCAGTAACACTCCCGTGCCGTGAGGAGAGGGAGGCCGGGCAGAGACAGCCCACGCGAGCCTGAGGCTGCTGCAGTCAACGGCATCCCCAGGGACGACGGACAACCGTGCTCACAGCATGGCCTCTGGCAGAGGGAAAGAGGCAGCAGCGACCGTTATTACCGTAGCTCCGCCCTGGCCGGAGCCGCCTCCTTCCGCAGGGGCTTCCGCGGACGGACGCCGCTCCTTCCCCGCGCCTCTACTAACGGCACCCGCGTTAAGGGAGACTCGAGAACACCGGAGGGCCAGCTTGCCGCCCTCACGACAGGGCTCGGGGGCTGCCTGCGGCTGCAGCACAGGCTTCAGGGGAGGGACTGCAGCTGGGGGCAGCCGCACGGGCCGAGCGGGGCTGGGGGAAGGTGCCGGGGGAGCTCCGGCGACTCGGGGAGGCGCCCGCTGGCCACGCCTGGGGGGTGCCCGCCTCCGTCCCCTCTTCCCTTCTGTCGGCTCTCGGGGACCTGCCCGGCGCTGCCCTGGCCCGGCTCGTCTCCGGCGGACCGAGAGCCTGCCGCGGCGGCCGCTTCGCAGCTTCCCGTCCCGCCAGCCCCGGGCGGCCAGCGGGCAGGAGGCACCCGCCGCCCCCGCCCCCGCCGGAGGGGATCGCTCGCCTCACCCGCGGTCCCGGCGCTCGCCCGCTGCCGCCGACACCCGCGCCCTGCGCGCCGCCACGCTGCTCCCGGGGACCGCGCATGCGCGCCGACCGTACGACGGCGGGCCCAGCGGCGGCGGCGGCGCTGCTGCGCACTTGTGCGGTGCCGGCGCTGCTGTTCGGCGCTTTGCGCGCGGAGCGCCCGCCGACACCGCGCCCGCTGGGCGGTAGCGGCGTTTCCTTACCGGGAGGAAGGAAGCAACGAGCGCGGCGGCACTTTCCCCCGGGGACACACTGCCGGTACCGTCGGACGGCACGTGCAGGACCGGGGCAGCCCCGCGCACTAGCAGCCTCCGAGCTGCAGTACCGCACATTGGTCGCGGGGTGGCAGCGGCGAGGGCTTGGCAGAACGCGCCAGCGCGCGTGCGCGGCACCCCAGCTGCACTATCGGACTTTGGTCGTTAGGTGGCGAAAGAGCGCGCTGGCGCAAGGGGCCGCGACCGCGCATGCGCGGCTTCCGAGCCGCTGTACCGTGGTTTGGTAGCCAGGCAACAGCAGGAATGCCGTAAACCGCGACACCGCTCATACGCGGTTTCCGAGGCGCCGTGTCGCGCTTTGGTTGCCAGGCAACAGCGGCGATCGCCGTACAAGACGCAGCGCGCATGCGCGGATGCCCAGCTGCTGTAACGCGTTCTGGTTGCTAGGCGACAGCGGAAGCGCTGCCGCGCATGCGCGTTTGCCGAGGCGTCGTGTCGCGCTTTGGTTGCCAGGCAACAGCGGCGAGCGCCGTACAAGGCGCAGCGCGCATGCGCGGATGCCGAGCTGCCGTGACGCGTTCTGGTTGCTAGGCGACAGCAGGAGCGCCGCCGCGCATGCGTAGTTACCGAGGCGTCGTGTCGCGCTTTGGTTGCCAGGCAACAGCGGCAAGCGCCGTAGAAGTCGCAGCGCGCATGCGCGGATGCCGAGCTGCCGTAACGCGTTCTGGTTGCTAGGCAACAGCAGGGGTGCCGTAAACATCGACGCGGCGCATGCGTAGTTACCAAGGCGCCGTGTCGCGCTTTGGTTGCCAGGCAACAGCGGGGATCGCCGTACAAGGCGCGGCGCGCATGCGCGGATTCCGAGCTGCTGTAACGCGTTCTGGTTGCCAGGCAACGGCGGCGAGCTCCGTACAAGGCGCAGCGCGCATGCGCGGATGCATAACTGCCGTAACGCGTCCTGGTTGCTAGGCAACATCAGCGATCGCCGTATAAGGCGCATCGCGCATGCGCGGCTGCCGAGATGACGTATCTCGTTCTGGTTGCCAGGCGACAACAGGAGCGCCGTAAACCGCGACGCCGTGCATGCGCAGTTTCCGAGGCGCCGTGTCGCGCTTTCGTTGCCGGGCAACAGTAGCGAGCCCCGTGCATGCGCCACTGCGCATGCGCGCCTGTCGAGATGCCTTACCGCGTCTCGGTTACCCGTCAACAGCAGGAGCCCACCGACACACGCCACCGCGCATGCGCGCCTCCCCAACGCCAGTTCCCACCTGCGGCCACGGGGCAGCAGAATCCGCACACCCGCAACGATCCTCTTCTGAGCGTCAGCTGCGTGAGGGATGACTGACAGCTCAGCCCAGTAGAGACCAGCCGCAGGCGGCAACTCCTTACTGGGGGCACAGGGCTGACGTCGCCCTGCCCTTTCCCCACTCGCAGCCCGGGCACTCCTCTTCATCGCCTCCCTTCCAAAAAGCACCCGAGCGGCTGGAGCGTTTACAGCAGTCAAGTGCAAAGAACAGACAATTCGGGCGGCCACTTCTGTCCCTGTCCCCCCACTCCATTATCTAGAGAGGAGAAGCAGCACAGGGAACCTGCAAATGGGGGGGAGGGGGGAAGGGGGGTGTCCCCTGGAGCAAGCCCCAGGGACTGCTGTATCCCTCTGCATGTGGCATCAGGGTTGCAGGAGCGACAGCAGCCAGTCAGCAGACGCTGGCGAGAGGTTTACAACAAAAAATAACGCCTGGTTCAGCTGACAGCCTGAAGGCAGGCCACAAGAGACCCAAAGCTGCTTCGTGCCAGAGGGGCAGCTCTGTTCGGCAGGAAAGGCCGCGGCCCAGCGCACCAGATGCGAGCGGCCCACCTGCGAGCGAGCGATACCCCGGCGATCCTGGGGCTCGGTCGGGGTGGGCACCTCCGTGCTATCAGAACGCTGCTCTCCTAATCCTGCACGCACGCACGCAAGGCTCCTTGCGCGGGGCTTGTCTCTTATCGAAGAGACGCTGCACGGTGTTACTTACCGCCCTGCCCTCCGGCATGCAAAGTAATCAGACGTGAAGCAGGGAAAGCAAAGAGGCCTGTCGGGATATTAGATGTCCTCAGCAGAGGACCATAGAGCCCTCGAGGCTCCATCTTTGCTCCCCACAGGAGCGTGGCTCCACACTCCTTGCCGCTCCTGCCAGCAAGCGTCACAATTGCCCTTGGCCGCCTGCAACACGGCCCCAGTACTGCCGCTTACAGAGCGAGAGGCGCTCGCTATAAAGCGGCGATGAAGAACAAGGACGGCCCGTCGAGATGGCAGGAGGAACACAGAGAGCCTCCAGCATTAGCCAGGCAGGGCTTCCAACTCACCTCGTGTCCTGGTTTAACGCCAGCCGGCAACAAAGGCCCACGCGACCGCTCACTCGCTCCCCCGCCCCCAGTGGGATGGGGAGACAAGCGGAAGGGCGAAAGTGAGAAAACTCGTGGCTTGAAACGAAAACAGTTTAATCATCATTAAAAAGAAACAACAACAACAACTTGTAAGGAAAAGGAGGAAAAAAAATGACAGAGAACAGGGTGCAGGCAGCACACCAGGGGTCTGGAGCCTGATGGATGATGGGGGCGCGGAGGGGGTGGTGTGGAATATGGAGGAGGGAAAGGAAGCAGGGGGGGAGCAGGAGATAGGAGAGCAGGGGGTACAGGGGGAAACAACTCGCGTGGGTTAAAAACTCGCATGGGTGAAGGGGGCGGGCTGGAGCAGCGGGGGGCATATGGGGCAGAAACACACGCCAGGGAGAGGGTAGGTGAGGGTACAAAGGTGCATGGTGGGACACGGGTGGGGATGACCTACCCCAGGGAGTCCACCCAGGATGATCCACAGCAGGTAACTCACCTGGGATAACCCGCAACAGAGCATCCACACCAGATCATCCACGCTGGGAGGACCCCCAGCAATGCCCCTCAAAATGCCTGTGCTTCACCCCCAGTCTTCCCCAAACTGGGGAGTTTTTTGCTCTTTCAAAATACTCAGTTTGGGGTGTGTTTCAGTGCTTTTCCACAACATAAAAAGGAGTGATCTTTTGGTTGCGGTTTGTGCATGCAAATGGGGTGGGGTTTTTGCTTTCCAGCTGCGCAAATCCAGGCAGATTGGGCTTTCCCAGGCGTCCCAAATTTGTTTGGTATTTTTCCTTTGCAGACCCAGAATCAGGGGGTTTGGGATTGTCCTGGTTTCGGCTGGAATAAAGTTAATTTTCTTCTGAGTAGCTGGTACAGGGCCATTTTGGATTTGGGATGAGAATAATGTTGACAACACACTGATGCTGTAGTTGTTGCTAAGCAGTGTTTATACTAAGTCAAGGACCTTCCAGCTTCTCATACCGCCCTGCCAGCAGAGGCTGGGGGTGCACAAGAAGAGTCGCTGAGCTAAAGGAGGATTCCAGGTAAAAAAGGTCAGCTCGAAATACACCACCTCCTCTAAAAGTTAAGAGCGATTTGAACACTTAAAATCAGCATTTAGGCTAATCGATACCATTTTGAACACCTTCTTAGCATACAAGTAAACACTCTTGCCGGTGTTGGAAAACTGTCTCCTCCCTTCCTTACAGCACTGCTGCAGGGAGATAACCCTGGGAGGCTGCGGGACGAGGTCGTACGCAATCAGAATCTACACTTACGGATCCACCACAATAGCTACAGCCCTTGCGCTGCTGCTACTGCTTTGCATCTTGCTTGTTTGGTGAATAAAGCTGAAAGTGAAGTGGAAAACTTCAAAGAGCAAAATGAAAAATAAAGAATAAATCTCAGTAATTCACTTTACACTAAAAAGGTGTGCCCATGTTTATATACATCCAGTGAAAATACTTATACTGTAAAAGTATTTGATTTCCCTTTCCCATTACCTTAACTTGCACAGCTCTGAATTCGTACCGTTAAATTATCCCTCTCCAAAGTACACAGTTATAATGGGACTAGGGGGTTTTGTGCGTGTTACATAATGCGGAGGGACACCTGGCCAGCTGAGCTGCCCAAGAGAGGCGCTACTGAACTGCCAGGGAAATGCACCATTGAAAGCCAGACAGAAAGAAAGTACTTCAGAGCACCCCGTCAAAACATCAGGAAAAAAAACCCATAACATTCAGTTGCCTCTCTTTTTAAACATTTAGAAAAATACCTAACTGCTTACATACACCTAACACATCATATACTACAGCTATTTGGCAGTTACAGTTTAAACAATGCAAGTCAGTTTGTAAAATCCCCAGTGCTGCAATACCTCAGACTACCAAAAAGCACTGGTGGATTTCCTAATGCTTTTGGCAGTACTGAAGCAGGCAGAGTAACACGTTTTCATGTTATCTCGACTGTTACAACTGAGAAACCAAAGACCAGTGATGCCATCAACTTTAGGAAGATGGGCTGTGCTTGGGTCTTTGGACTTTTTTTTTTTTTACAGAGAGTGAAAAGTCTTGTTACTGATGACTTCTACTGTCAAGTCAATCACCTCTGAAGATCCACTCTGATGGGAAGTTCCTAAAACAAAATTTCTTTGAGTGAGAAAGACTTCCATTCTGGAAAATCTCTTTCCAACTGAAGTCAAAATTACACACTGTAGGTTAAAGGAAAAAATACATTCCTGAAGCAGTAACTCATCAAAAACACCTCAGGGCTCACTGTCACTAGTTACAAGGCTGCTAATGCTTCCTGGGAAAGCCTGGGAAACACACAGATGCGATGCCCGTTTGTCCTGTTTTGTCCCCCGTCTCTTCTTTGACCTTGATTGCTTTTAGTACAGATGCTAATTATCTCCGTAACGTTTTTGAGTACTACTATAATATATTTTAAAAAACTCATTGACTGTAAAAGCATAAAGCTTTTATCATGAAAACAAAGTCTGTTTCTTCTGAACACCTGAACTCTTACGAACAGTTTCTTCCCTCTTAGTACAAAATTATTTTCACAGTATCATTTACTAGCAAGCACACAGAAACAGATGATTATGCTTTCAGGAAGAGAAAATAAACTGAGGGAAGTAAGCTTTGTATAGGTGTAACATGCTCCAGAACAGAACTTATTTTTAGTATTTCTGTTAAAATACTTCACGTAAAAAAAAGTAGAAGGAGAGTTGGCACACTCTCAATGTTAAAGTCCATACCGCAAGTACCTTTGCAAAAACGCAGACACACATCGTAGGCGTACCTTGTACTTGCAGGCCACTACGGAATCTTTCCCTCTGTCTTGTACCGTCACGGCAGAAGAAAGGGCAACCACAGCGAAACGGTGCCAGCTGACATCCAGCTGAGAGAAGAAAAAACCCAACACATTAGCACAAAGCTGGGTAGGAAGCCAAAGCTGCCTTTTTTTTTTTTAAGGTTTGTGAAGACAGTATGACTGAGCAGAGGAAAAAGTATGTTTGCGTCATCTTCTGTACAGTTGTTGACACAGGCCACTAGAGCTTTTGCATCTTTCAGACAACCGGGCCTTTTTTTTTTTTTCTCCTTTCTTTTTTGACTCATTGGCAACTTTACTTTCACTAGAACTCACTTTCATAGATACACACAGGTGACACACCCAGAGACCTACATACATTTTCTCAAGCTTTAGTACAGCCAAGGCTCCATCAAACCTATACATCCCAAGTTAAGTATTTTTGCTAAAGAGCACAGCAACACATCTTGTGAACTGCCTTGTTGCAAAAAAGGAATCATTTTTTTCCAGTCCGTTGCTCCAAACGGGCAAGATCTTTTAAAACCACAGTTGTGCCACCAAACCCGCTCAGGGTCCCTCCTAGCTTTTGACTGCCCTGAGATTTAACAGGCACACGCTCCATTCCACCTTCCAACAGCAAAAATACGTTAACGCTCTCGGACCCAGAGTGCAACCCTACGGATGTCCACGCACACAGCCTGCCGTTTTGATGAGGAGCCACCAAGCATCCCTGCAAGCACAGTTGCACACGCCAGATCGGTTTCACCTGCACCGCAAGTTACCGGTTTGTAGTGAATGTAGTTTCTGACGCTTTACACTGAAAACCGTATCTCGACGCTTCGCCACGGCAGAAATGACCCATCGCTAGGATGCTACAAAAACGCAGCAACACCAACTGCAAACCTACAGCAGCAACAGCTCCAGAAATATTTAGACCAGGAACAAGGGAGAAAAATAAAACAACTTCATCTCACGCACCGGGGAGCGGCAGGCAGAGAAAAGGGTTGGCATTCTGAGCCCTTACAGAAAACGGGCATTCTCCTTCCATTCCTCAGCCCGTCTGTTAAGGTCTAAATGCTGCAACACTACTAAGACAACGTCAAGAGTAGGGAACAGCAGCCCTGTCACTGGACTTGCCATTGACCCATGCTATTTACGTAGCAGGACGCGGACGCAGAGGGACACGTTTTGCCACACGCAACCCTGAACTTCCTGAAAATTTACGTTTACCAAAAAAAGCCATTTGGAACGTATTGCCAAACAACATTCGGCAATAAAGCTTTGATGCATTTGACATATGCAAGTTTTTGGTCGCTTGCTATTGGCTTCCTGTTGCTGCTGCTGTTCTTCCTTCAGAAATTCTACCTGTAGCCAAGTTATTCACTACTGGTTCAAGCATTTGCCTTCCTGGTATTACCAGCACATTCACAGAGGCAAGTAACTTAACTGCTCTTCTACAATTATCCAAACAACAATTACAGCCATGAAAGAGAAGGAGAGGTCAGGCAGCAGAAGAGCTCTGCAGGCTGGCACCAGTCAATACTGCACTCTAAAAACAAACAACAACACAACAAAACCGTGACCCTGTATCCTTTTTTTTTTTTTTTTTTCTTTCAGAGCTCATCCCTGCCTTAGCATTTTGTCTTGTCAGAGCATGAAGCGCAGGTGATCCGTACCCTGACGACTTCTGCGTGTGATGAACGCCTGTCCAGAAATAGTCCAGATCTGCAAGACTGGCATCATTTTTATGGTTTTAATCATCATAACTCAAATTTTATGTACTCACGCATTTGTGAGGAAACTAATTAACTTTTAGACAACTGCCTCTCCTTTTTTTGGGGGGTGGAAATGCGTTAGACTGAAAAACGTTACGATTCAGAGCTCCCAACCACAAGGGAGTGGTGGAGAAATCAGTGAAAGCAAAGACCAACAGCAGCAACTTCAACTGAAAGTTGGCTTTAATTCCGATCACGTACTTAAGCGACTCTCCAAGTCTATGCCTCAGTCCTAGGAATGACTAGCCCCTTTTTGGAAGGACAAACTTTTTTACTTAAAAGTCCTAGGCTGAAGACTCCACTGAACGGAATGGGGATTGTGCCACGGGACAACATGCCATCAACACTCTTAATGGGGAAGAAAAAAAAAAAACCCCAACAAATAAAAATCAAGTTTAAGTACCAGTTCCCATCACGTTTCACTCACTACATTTCTACTGGCATCTAGGTGCTCAAAAATGAACTACAGGGACACCACATATTCCTAAAAATTCAGTTATACATAAAAAAGTAAAAGGCTATTTCCAACTTGCCCATAAAATCAACATGAACAGAGAGAAGAGAAACACTCAACCCTGAAGAAGCTAACAGGCAGCTCTGAATTTACCAGACAGGAAATTTCATTCTTTCACCTGAAACAAAAACACATCAAGCGACCAGTTCAGGAACAGGGCACGATCTGTTAACAGCAATTTTTCCATCAGCTTTTCTGCACTAGCAGCATATTTGCCTTCTCTGTGGGTTTAACGTGGAGCATCTGTAGTACCCTCGAACTCACAAGCGTTTCTCTCCACTCCCCCAGCCCGATACGTGCGATTACCTGAGCAGCAAGTGGAATTGACCACGCAGGATTTTCTTCGTGTGACGCGGAATGTGACACTGGAAGAAGAGGAGACAAAGAAACGAACCTGCTTGTCACACCCAGCCAACGGTGAAAAGACGGGAGGATTCTGCCGGAAGGGCTCTGCACCCCAGGAGCTCCTGCTGGCTGGTTTCTCTCCCCTTTGCCCGGTACCGAGGGGACGACGACACCTTGTCTGCGCCCCCTTGCGGGGGGGCTGCCCCAGGAGAGCCGGGGGACCCCCACCTCGCTTCTGCCCATGGGAACGGACCGGGCGAGACCCTCCACGCAGAGAGAGGAGCACGGCGTGGATTGCATCCCCGAGGGAAGAGGCCGGGCTCCCTGCTGGCAGAAGGACAACTCACCTCCCTGCTGCTCGGAGCTGCTTGCTGCAGACAGCCCTGCCTGCGCCCGGCCACTCTTCGGCCATGCTGGGAGCACAGTCCGGCTGACGGACGCTACAGCGAAAAGATGCTCCAGCTAATCGCGCCTTCTGCTCATTACAGCCGCAGGTACTTTTGCCTGTGGATAATGCACGCTCCAGACAGCGGACACCCCGCCTCGTTCCAGCTCCCGCTTGCTACAGTTCTGGCTTGTTGAAGCCCCAGCTCCACACTGAAGCTCCGGCTGATTTCAGCTGCTTCTCCTTACAAGCTCCAGCTACGTGCAACAGTCTGGGCTTTCCATAAGGCTGTATATCAACTGCTGCCAAAACTGGAGCATTAGGATTAAACATCAGAGTTACACGCCAAGAAAATATCTGTTAGTTTGGGCGATTAATTACTTAACAACTATTCTGAGCAGTGCAGAAAGAAGAGCTGGAGTCCAAGAGGGCACGTGAGGTCTGAAAAGCGCCTTTCCCCCCACAGACCACCGCAGATGTTGAGTTCGGCCCACTGCGTGCCGGCCTCCCGAACTTTGGCGTCCGACACAACTAGACCCCCATCTCCGGGGAGGGTCCACGCACCCTGCCCGCCCCCCGCTTCCTGCCGCAGCCCCCAACACACTCCCACCCGCCTGCAAAACCAGCCAAGCCGGCTCCCACTTTTGGCCTCCACACCAGCTGACTCGGGGCCCATTTGGGAGCCAAAACACCCGGCTGCTGAGCCTGTTCTCAAGGCCCAAACATGCAGGGCCAGACCTCTGTTTCTGGGCCCAAAGCCGGGCAGCTCGGTCTCTTTCCGAGCCCCCACATCAGCCACACGAGCCTGTTGTCAAGCCCCAGGAACAGAAAACTTGTTCTCCATTTCTGACCCTGCAGCGCCCAAGGGCGACGCCGAGCGTCACCACCCCACAGCCCTGCACCCCCGGGGCCCCACACGTAGTTTCGGGGAGCGCTCGGGACCTGCGGAGGGCCCGGCCCCACGCCTCTGTGGGGCAGCCCCAGCACAGGCAGGGCGCTGCTTCTCGATTGCCGTTTCAGGCTTTATTTCCCCGCCACCGGCGGCACGGCCAGGCCACGCCACCCCACCCCAAACCCCCCAGCCGAAGCACCCCGGCGGGTAGCCGGGCCCAGCCACCCGGAAAACAAGAAAACCAAAGAGGGAACAAGAGAGAACCGCGCTCACAGCGTGGCCTCTGGCAGAGGGAAAGAGGCAGCAGCGACCGTTATTACCGCAGCGCCGCCCTGGCCGGAGCCCCTCCGTCCGCAAGGGCTTCCGCGGACGGACGCCGCTCCTTCCCCGCGCCGCTGGTAACGGCACCCGCGTTAAGGGAGACTCGAGAACACCGGAGGGCCAGCTTGCCGCCCTCACGACAGGGCTCGGGGGCTGCCTGCGGCTGCAGCACAGGCTTCAGGGGAGGGACTGCAGCTGGGGGCAGCCGCACGGGCCGAGCGGGGCCGGGGGAAGGTGCCGGGGGAGCTCCGGCGACTCGGGGAGGCGCCCGCTGGCCGCGCCTGGGGGGTGCCCGCCTCTGTCCCCTCTTCCCTTCTGTCGGCTCTCGGGGACCTGCCCGGCGCTGCCCTGGCCAGGCTCGCCTCCGGCGGACCGAGAGCCTGCCGCCGCGGCCGCTTCGCAGCTTCCCGTCCCGCCGGCCCCGGGCGGCCAGCGGGCAGGAGGCACCCACCGCCCCCGCCGGAGGGGATCGCTCGCCTCACCCGCGGTCCTGGCGCTCGCCCGCTGCCGCCAACACCCTCGCCCTGCGCGCCGCCACGCTGCTCCCGGGGATCGCGCATGCGCGCCGGCCGTACGACGGCGCGCCGGAGGGCTCAGAGCCGGCGCGCGAACGCCGGGCTGCAGTACCGCACTTTGCCCACAAGGCGGCACCAGCGGCGGCGGCGCTGCTGCTGCGCACCTGTGCGGTGCCGGCGCTGCATGTTCGGCGCTTTGCGAGCGGAGCGCCCGCCGACACCGCGCCCGCGGGGCGGTCAGCGGCGTTTCCTTACCGGGAGGGAGGAAGCAACGAGCGCGGCGGCACTTTCCCCCGGGGACGCACTGCCGGTACCGTCGGACGGCATGTGCAGGACCGGGACAGCCCCGCGCACTAGCAGCCTCCGAGCTGCAGTACCGCACATTGGTCGCGGGGTGGCAGCGGCGAGGGCTTGGCAGAACGCGCCAGCTCGCATGCGCGGCACCCCAAATGCAGTACCAACTTTGGTCGTTAGGTGGCGTGCGAGAGCGCTGGCGCAAGGGGCCGCGACCGCGCATGCGCGGCTTCCGAGCCGCTGTACCGTGGTTTGGTAGCCAGGCAACAGCAGATCTGCCGTAAACCGCGACGCCGCGCATGCGCTGTTTCCGAGGCGCCGTGTCGCGCTTTCGTTGCCGGGCAACAGTAGCGAGCCCCGTGCATGCGCCACTGCGCATGCGCGCCTGTCGAGATGCCTTACCGCGTCTCGGTTACCCGTCAACAGCAGGAGCCCACCGACACACCCCACCGCGCATGCGCGCCTCCCCAACGCCAGTTCCCACCTGCGGCCACGGGGCAGCAGAATTCGCACACCCGCAACGATCCTCTTCTGAGCGTCAGCTGCGTGAGGGATGACTGACAGCTCAGCCCAGTAGAGACCAGCCGCAGGCGGCAACTCCTTACTGGGGGCACAGGGCTGACGTCGCCCTGCCCTTTCCCCACTCGCAGCCCGGGCACTCCTCTTCATCGCCTCCCTTCCAAAAAGCACCCGAGCGGCTGGAGCGTTTACAGCAGTCAAGTGCAAAGAACAGACAATTCGGGCGGCCACTTCTGTCCCTGTCCCCCCACTCCATTATCTAGAGAGGAGAAGCAGCACAGGGAACCTGCAAATGGGGGGGAGGGGGGAAGGGGGGTGTCCCCTGGAGCAAGCCCCAGGGACTGCTGTATCCCTCTGCATGTGGCATCAGGGTTGCAGGAGCGACAGCAGCCAGTCAGCAGACGCTGGTGAGAGGTTTACAACAAAAAATAACGCCTGGTTCAGCTGACAGCCTGAAGGCAGGCCACAAGAGACCCAAAGCTGCTTCGTGCCAGAAGGGCAGCTCTGTTCGGCAGGAAAGGCCGCGGCCCAGCGCACCAGATGCGAGCGGCCCACCTGCGAGCGAGCGATACCCCGGCGATCCTGGGGCTCGGTCGGGGTGGGCACCTCCGTGCTATCAGAACGCTGCTCTCCTAATCCTGCACGCACGCACGCAAGGCTCCTTGCGCGGGGCTTGTCTCTTATCGAAGAGACGCTGCACGGTGTTACTTACCGCCCTGCCCTCCGGCGTGCAAAGTAATCAGACTTGAAAGCAGGGAAAGCAAAGAGGCCTATCGGGATATTAGATGTCCTCAGCAGAGGACCATAGAGCCCTCGAGGCTCCATCTTTGCTCCCCACAGGAGCGTGGCTCCGCACTCCTTGCCGCTCCTGCCAGCAAGCATCACAATTGCCTTTTGCTGCCTGCAACACGGCCCCAGTACTGCCGCTTACAGAGCGAGAGGCGCTCGCTATAAAGCGGCGATGAAGAACAAGGACGGCCCGTCGAGATGGCAGGAGGAACACAGAGAGCCTCCAGCATTAGCCAGGCAGGGCTTGCAACTCACCTCATGTCGTGGTTTAACGCCAGCCGGCAACAAAGGCCCACGCGACTGCTCACTCGCTCCCCCGCCCCCAGCGGGACGGGGAGACAATCGGAAGGGCAAAAGCGAGAAAACTCGTGGCTTGAAACGAAAACAGTTTAATCATCATTAAAAAGAAACAACAACAACTTGTAAGGAAAAGGAGGAAAAAAAATGACAGAGAACAGGGTGCAGGCAGCACACCAGGGGTCTGGAGCCTGATGGATGATGGGGGGTGGTGGTGGTGTGGAATATGGAGGAGGGAAAGGAGGGAGGCAGGGCAGGAGATAAGAGAGCAGGGGGTACAGGGAGAAACAACTCGTGTGGGTTAAAAACTCGTGTGGGTGAAGGGGGTGGGCTGGAGCAGGACATGGGGGTGTGCATGGGGGAGACACGGACATAGTGGGGAGGGCAGGTGAGGGTACAAAGGTGCATGGGGGGGTAATAAAACCAGATGTGCTGCTTCACAGAAATACAGTCCCACCTGAATTCTGTAGGGTTTCTTCTGCTTTTAAACATTAATCAGGCACTTAAAGGCTTCAGTAGACTTGTAAGTTCAAACCTCTGACAATTTACGTAGTCTTATCATTTCTGATATCCATGATATGTGAAAATAAATCTTTCAGTTTAATAGTTGTCACTGAGAAAGATACGTGTTAATCTAAACCACACAAGGGGAATGATATCATGTTCACCATGCAGACTTTATTAAGAGGTTGAAATTAACTTCTCAGGATCTTTTAAGCTTCTAAGCATAAAATAATTAGTGTAGCTTACAGATGTGGAAGAGAAATATTTTGGTATCATAACCAAAGTAGTCTTCTCCTCTCTGAATGGCAACACAATCTGTAATATTGCATCAACACTTCAAAACCCACTCTATCTCTGCTCTTTTCTCATCTAATGTTTTCTTTTAGATATTTCAAGAAATTCTTTCATTGTCTATCCCATAAAATGAGAAGTAGATTATTACGGAAGAGCTCCACAGAAAAAAAGTTAATGCATTAGACTAGCTGTGGTATAAAAATTATTTGAGATATATTTATGTGTGATGTTCTGATGAATTATCTAGTTGTTTACAATTGCTAGGACTTCTCTCAGTGGTAAATCACTGGCAATGTGCATGAACACAAGAAACTATTCATGGGGCACATTCATCCTTTATGCAGTTAAATGAAGTTTTTAAATCACAAAAAGATTTGGCTGTTACACAATCTGTGTAAATTACATGATAGTAACCCAAACCACCAGACCATGTCTCTCCTACTTTGCTCTGTTTCAGAAGAATCTCAGCTTCCAAAGCAGATCAGTTTTCTGTAACACAGATAACCAGGGTTCACACAGTCAGACTTTTCAGTTAGAAGGCCACAGAAAGAATCATAAAGAGACCAAGAATCTCTTCCTTAAACATCCTGTTTACAGACAGCTATGTTACCTCCAAGTGCTATGAAAGTTACTTTCTCTAAAACTATCTTCCATTTAGTTTTCCATTATTTTTTTTTTTTCCCCTGAAAACAATCTTATAGCTTAATCCTTATAGGATTTTTTTCAAGTTTTGGGTTTTTCTAATGAGTATCAACACATGAAAACTCTAAATAGTTTCAGGAAGGTCAGTATTTGCTACAGTTGCACTTGATCCAACATCCCACTTTTTTTTCCCAACAAGCAAACGAGTTCAACCAAGTTCCTTTCAAGAGCCATACAGGAGAAAGTACAGATTCTGCTATGTCTGCTAACAAGCAGGCGAAGGAGCTGCTACCAATTTGAAAACTATATAGGCTCTGCCGTGCCCATTTTGAACTGGGGAACAAAAATAGCCCTTCCTGTTTCCATATTTAGGTCCACTTTTTCTCATTTGCAAAGCAGATCCACCGCCTTGGGAGACTGACCAGAATTAACTGGAACAAACATTATTTCTGCCTAGGATCTGTTTATTAGTTGAGAAAACAGTCACTATGTCTCTGTGATAATATTACACGATTTCATCACTACATTTCTGTCTCAAGGGGCCCAGTTGTATTTTATTTTCTAGTAACACAGTATCTATCTTATTCCTGTCTCTGACTTAAGAGATGAGCAACATGCAATTTCTTCAATGTCTACTTATCACGTGAGGAAGTCAACAAACCTCTTTTCACAGTTACAAGCACTTTTCAAAGACGTGACAGTTTGCTCCGGTCATCAACTGACCCTGAACAAGTTGGAAAATGTAAAGGATCAATAAATGTGAGAAAGACCTTTGGTATTAGGGAACCCAGACAAACCGGTGCAGCTTTCTTCCCTATTGATTCGAAGAGAATGCTGTTTGGCTGCTGCTTATACGGATAATCCACAAATTATTTGCTCTTCTTCTTAGCCAAAGGGCTAAGGCAGTGCCATCAGCAACTTCATAATATACCCTGAAACAAGAAGCAGATATTACAGCTCCAAGTCTGAGCAAACAGCATCAGTGATTAAGACAGCTCTAACATGGAAGGCCTGGTAAGTGGCAGTGGTATAAGGCACTAGCAATTTATCAGGGCTCTCTTTCAAATGCTGGCATTTTCTGTGACTTGGATTTTGCCTATTATTGTGAGATCATTACATCACCTATCACACAAGTGTAGCTTCGTTAACTTTGAAATAAAAGCTGCTAGACAATATACAACACAAAGTTAGACAAGCGAGGGAAGTACACCGTGATTTCACAGGCAATCTGGAATTGGGCACCCGACTTGAATTCCTGACTTTGAAAACCTCTCTCCAAATGAATTACCACCTTTCACCAAGATCCAGCAGCAGTTGTCTCCTGTGCCTCATGCTCTTCTGCAGTCAGCCAAAGCCCACGGAGCTGCACTGTAAGCTTGAAGACCAGGATGCCAGCTTCGTGTCCTATTTCTGTCACCTAGTTCTTATGTACTGTTTCTTGCTAATCAAAAGGCCCAGTGACTCCTCGTCACACATCACACTTGAGGTAGTACATCCAAGCATTACTTCTGCAGCGCTACATTTGCATGGATTAGCTGCTGAACCCTCCAGATGATGTACTGCTTTTCAAGAAGGGTGTAGTATAACTGGTGAGGGTCTACAGTAAGTCCAAGAGGGTACTCAACGATGTACAGAAGTCTGACTTCAAAGCATAAATTGAAAAACATCCGCTTAACCTGGAAAGGGCAATACTGAAGAGAAATAACAATGTTTAAACTCTAAAAGGTAGCTATAAGGAAGAACTTTTGTGTACATCCACTGCACACAGGACACGGAATCATGGGGCTTAAATTACAACCTGAAAAACTTAGGGTATGTGGCAATCTTTGCGACAGTAGTAATAATTACAGGAAATGTTTAAGAATAAATTAGGCAAGCATTTGTCAAGAATGGTACAGAAAGTTGATCATTCACCTCTAGAATGAGAGCAACGCTAGACTATCTTTAAAGGTTCTTCTTTCCCCACTGCTGTCCCTCTCCGTATTTCTACCCTCAAACACAAGCATCACCCCCAGCTGTGCACTTACAATTATATCTGCATATGCACATGTCTAGAGATGCACATTTATTTCTTCGTTACACACAGCTGAAGGAGAGTACTCATAGGTAAGCCAATTTACATAAACAGCTTTTGAAAGTTAAACACCTCAGCTTCTTGCAAAACGTCAGCCCAACAGAACACCGGGAGCGGTATGTAAATCCTTATTCCAAAACTGTGTTCTCTTAAATCTTATGAAAACCATCTCTAATATAAAGCCTGACTTGTCTATTTTCTGACACTCCCCTTCTCTGTCATCAGGTACTTATTAGATAGTAAAACAACTGACTGGGGGCAAACACCGTAACTAGCACAATAGCTGACTTCCGTAGCAGTTGCATATCATGTCTGAATAAATGTGAGTTTAGTAGCTATATAGGTAGATACACATTCAGAAATGCACAAGAACTGAAAGGAGTAATCTGTAACTGGTAGACTAAGAACACTGCAATAGCATGCAATGTAAATCAACATGCACCTACCTATAGGGAAGGGAAGTACAGAAACATTCTTCTGGATTAAAAAAAAATACGCAGCAATGGTAGGAAAAGGTACTTGGAACGTGCCACTTTCAGTCCACTGAAACAATGTCTGCCAACATCAGTAAGAACACTGGCAAACTACCTTCTCTGTTCCACAGGGCCTTGAAACCCATACGCATTGTCTGTTGCCAGTTGCCATTAGGAAACAAAGGCGCTGCGATCAGTAGAAGCATGTAGAACACAAAAAATGAAACTTTTGAATATGTCACATGCAAGATCCTCATTCTCCGTACAGTCTACAAGGTTACACAATTGTAAAATACTTTGTAAGAATGAGAATCCTGAAGTTTGCCTTGGATTAAAAAAGTTTTAAAATTCCGCTTTGTTTTGACTTTTTTTTTCCAAGGGTTTTAGAAATAAAAGCATCTTGGTAAAGTGATTTTCACACACTGCACAGACACAAGCAGTGTTTCTCCCACTGCGAAAGGAGTATAAAAATACTCTTATCTAATATGTTATAGACAAGAGTGACCAAGGTCTCAGGAGAATCTGTACTTTCCCACTGATTACAAGGAACGGGCCAGGCTTTGTGCCTCCTATGCAGCTGGAGCATGCAGTTGCCTGGTAACTTGTTCCGAGCTATTGCATCTTAATCACATATACATGGAGGAATACCAAGCTGACCGCTTAGGTTTATCAGCCAAAACAGTTTACAGCAACACAATAGTTTAGAGCAATTCAGGAAGTTTAACACTGAATTTAGGTATGTGCTTATATGGTTTGATGAACAGAGCTTTTATAAATGAAAAGGAAACAACAGAAGTTATTTACATGTAATTTCGGAGCATACAAAAGGTATAGTCTACAAACCAAATATCAATTATTAGCAATATTTACCTGTTCAAAGGGCATCATGTAATGTCTCAGACTCAACAAGCATAAACTGACAGACTGTTATGATTTGAAAATTTTAAAAAAGTTCCAATGGTGTCCCCAAAACGGAGGTGTTTCAGTGTTCAGGCTAGACTCGTTGTCTCCAGTAAATACATATCTTAATTCCAACACAGGATAAAAACCGATTTATAAATTTCCTCTTGTAGAAACGAAACTGTTCCAATCACCCTGTTCACTGCTATTTACGATATTAAATAGGGCAAATCAGAAGTAACTGGAACCAATCCCTCCCACCCAGCTATAAACCAGGACCACGTACAGTCCGGCACCGCGCTGTGCTGCCCGAACGGCCCCGAACCGCTCCAACCGCTTCAGCCCCCGCCGCCCCTCACCTCCCCGCCCCGAGCCTTCGGCTCTGACCCGGGCCCGTCCCAACGCACCCCGCACTACCACGGCTCCCAGCGCTCCGGCCGCTTCGCACCGCTCCGGTGTGGCCCCACGGTGGCGCCGGCCCCTCATCCCCGCCCCCTGCGGCTCCGGTACCGCTGCCTGCCGCACACCTCCACGCCGGTTCTCCCGCCGGGCTCCCCGCTGTCTGAACCTGCCGCCCAAGCACGAAACGCCCACCGCGCTCACCCGCTTTACAGTTGCAGCCGTAGTTCTGGCGGCAGCCAGCGATGTGCAGCTGCCCCCCCGGGGGCAAGGCGGCAGCACGCTCGTCTGCCCCCAGTTGCAGCCTGGCCCACCGGCCCCTTGGTTCACAGCTGCCGCCCATCAGGACCTCGGGGCCGCAGCCACTATCTGCCATCAGGGAAAGCTGGGCCTCCCAGGGCGGCGGAGGCGTGGGCTGGCTCCTGAGAACAGCTTGCTGAACGGTCAAGAGAGTACCCTGGAGTGCGCAAATGGGAAGGAGGAGAAGTAGTATTAAGCAGACAAGAGAACTAATGGGGGAGCCCAGCAGTGCAACAAAAGGGGGGGTGGGGGGGAACACCATGGGGTGATGGGGCAAATGGATGGCTCTGGGACCGAGGAAAGGCAAATGGGGGACCTTGGCACACACCAAAGGGCTCCTAGCGCATGCAGGGGGGCTCAGCGGGGCCAGGGGGGAGTCAGCTATCATTGTGCAGACTCCATCTCCCACCGCTGCCAGCAAAGGCACCAGAAACACCAGGAACATCTCAGGCTGCTGATGGCAAACCCAGAGGCAACCTTACGGCACAGCACTGGAGGAACCCTGGCTGCTCCCAGGATGATGCAAGGCATTTCTAACACCCGAGTGTCAATGGCACTGCCAGAAAAATCCCCTGCAGCCCTATCCCTGTAAGCAGCACTGGGCTTGTCCTGGAACACTGAAGAACCTTTAAGTGGTCCAAGAGCCCTTGGGACTGGTCCCCAGCCTCTCAGACATGATGCGTAACCTCCTCCCTGGAGCACTGCGTTGAGGCACTTTTTATAGAGCGCAAAGGGACACGGTGTAGCAGTCGTGATCATGACTTGTCAGGGTTACCTGACCTGCAGATGTGTAAAGATCATGACCATGGGGTTCTCAGGATTCTGCAATACACACGGACGTAGATGTCTGGTTTACTACAAAACTACTATTAAAACCAAATATATATATGTATATAAATTAGTATGTTTAGTGGGTGTATATATATACACAGACTACAAGTCACTACAAAATTACCACTAGGAAAGCAAGTATGTATATTACAAGAGTAAAGCAAATATATGTGTATTACATGATAGTACAGAATTCCAACTAGTGAACCAAGTATATATTTATGAACCTTTACCTATATGCATACCTGTAAATATATTATGCGAGGCGTGACTGGTATGACACTCACCAAACGGCTCTAGGAGCGAGGCTAACTGACAACAGAAAAGTCTCACTTCAAAGATGGGCTGTATCATGGAGTCTGGAGCCAGCCATGCATCCCTGGCGAGGGTCCGGTCTGTCCAGTAGATTTCACTCAAGGAAGCTCAGGCAGAGAAGCTCATTTTGGGTAGGTAACAAGTTACTTTTTATAATTTTCTAGTGCAGATACGTAAGTGGGTGTAGGACATTAGTTCCTGGAATAGTTGTTGCTGACTCCTTTTGTCCTAGATGGTCAATTCATTATCAAAGTTTCTTTGTCCTGCACCCATCGAGTTTATTTTTGTCCCGCCAACTACTAGTCATCAAGGATGTTTCAGCTGAACTTATCGGGGCATCTTGGGAGGATAACTTTCTTTGTCAGTATGTCTACTGGGTCACCTTTGTGGCAGCTCCATCATATGGACATGACTTGAAAGAATAAAACAATCATTTATTAACTAATGCACATAAATCACACCCAGGAATGAGTGTATCACATGGCTTGGTGCCAGCATGGTCCCCCTTCTCCTGTGACACCTGAGGAGCCATTCCACTGTTCATCAGTCCAGTAGGGAAGGATTGCCTCTTGCTCCTGCCCTTGATGAGGCAAGAAACTTAGGTAGCTATCAAACCCATGCCCTTTTTCCTTCAGGGATAGGATTCAGCTCTGGTATTTGATAGAAAAAGCCCTGATTTCACCTGTCTGTCTGTACTTCTGCCCTACCTCTGGAATAAAGCCCTGCAAGAAATTTTCATAGCTCTCAGCTCACTCATCACCTTAGCAGTCTGACTTTGTGTGAGGTGGCTGTACCATTTCAAATCCAGACCCTAGATGAGAGCACAGAGCTGAACCCTTGTTGGCACAGGAGAAAGTTACAAACCACACAGAAGGGTTCACAGTCTAGTGTTTTGTGTTCAGAGTGTACAGTTTATTATCATAGGATTTAGACATTTCCATTTTTTTAAGTCATCAATCCTGAATCTAAGTTCTAAGCTTAAAATGGTTGTTGGGGATTTAGAGTTTATGGATGATGATAGATTTGAAACTCTGATGTGTGATCAATAAATGCATAAACTATAAACCCTGACAAATACTGCACCTCACAAAAGAAAGTATAGCCTCTGAGTAAGAAAACCTCAGCTACAAACTCTAAAATATAAACCATAAGTGAAAGACTCTGAACTCTCAGTTTCAAGTAAGAAACACCAAAGCACATACGAGCAGGAAAACAGTAAAGAGAACCTGAGGAATTGTTTGCCCACAGCTTTTAAAAGTTTCCAAGGAAGACATGCAGCAGAATGCACTCCAACTGAACCTACCTGCAACACCGCAAGCCCTAATTCATCTGCATTAGGGACAATTAAGATAATTTTGGGGGGACCTCCCAGCTCCACAGGCAAACATCCAGAGCCAATCACACTTATTACCAGCAACCAGGCTTTCCTTAAGGAAAGCAGAACCTACTGAGAGACAAAGAAACATCTGTAACAACTGGTAATTTTCCTCCTGCAGTCATGAACAGCACCTCAAAAACCCCTTCCTCCAGCCAGTAAATCCAACCCTCAAGACTAACCAGAAAATGCCTCACAGAGTAGCCAGAACAAGAGTGGAACACTGCAGCTGGGGAAATGTTTTTTGTTTGTTGTTGGCTGAGTTTTTTTATGATGTAGAACAGATGTTTTTTACCATGGTACTCACATGATGAGTATTTGTAGACCAAGCTACCCAACTACTTGGCACATCAGTGAGATTTGCACTGCCTCTGGCACACACATCACTCACCTAAAGCCTGCAGCTTCAGCGTTATAATGCTCTCTGTATCTCTAGCCACTAGAATATCATCCATAAGACCACACCTTTTCTTTATTCTCTGGAAACAGCTTTTCTAACATTTTTTGAATGTGACCATGTGTTACAGCAAGTGTGTTGTGAAACCCCTGCAGTACCTGAGTAAAGGTGTTTGATTCTAAACATACAAGCAAACCTGTAGACCAGTTCTTCAGTTTGTGTGAAGGCAGAGAAACAGATCTGTAACTGAAAATCACTTGTTCTGTTCTTGTAACTTACCAATAGTCTTAAAGTATGCTTGCTGCAATAGGAGCCATCATCTGGGTGAACTTGCCTATCTGGTGGTAATTCACCATCATTTGCCAAGGTTTTCTATCGGCCTTCCTAACAAGCCAAAATGGAGAATTATACAGGCTTAATTACTTGCAAAGCACCTCATTCTAGATATTCTTTAACCATTTAACAGTAGCAGCTTCTTTAGGATATAGGTATTATTTAAACAGATGAACTGAGGGTCTCTGGGGAAGAACTGTGTCTCCAGCCACATATCTCTGGAAGGCACTCACAGAAACACAGCAGAAGGTGCTTTCACAACATCTTGGCAGCCTGAAAAAGAACACCTATACAAGTATTGGGGAATGAAGCTCAGAGCAGTCAGGTCAGTAGAGAAAACAAGCTTGAATGAAGCAGCCCTTAGCAGTCCAAAGTCCCTGTCCCCCTACCCTTTTTCTCCACCTCAGAAAAACCAAATCACAATAGGAACTTGGGACCCTCTATCAGGACACCAGGCAATGCAAAATCAGCATGAAGTCATCACAGAGTACCTGACTCTACAGAGGAATGTGCCACAAATTTAGCAAGCCCTCACAGGAGATGCAACAAACCCCTGAGCTGCCTGCCCTGCCCCATCCCCCCTCCCAGTCCCTCCATTCATCATGGACACCGTTATATTACAGTGGGGGAAGAAATTTTGCACTTGTGGTACTGATTTTCACTCACAGTGTACAGAACTACTTGTTTTCCATTAGCTGTATAATCATTATGTTTATACAAATATTTTATCTCTATAGTGTATTATCTTCATAGTTAAAATCATGCATGCACTAACATGACTGAGGGATTGGAGCATCATATGAGGAGAGGCTGAAAGAGCTGAGATTACTTAGCCTCGTGTAGAGAAGGCTCGGGGGGGTGGGGGTGTAAATCCTATCAATGTACATCAGTACCCGATGGGAGAAGTATAGAAGATGGAGCCAGACTCTTCTCAGTGGAGCCCAGCAACAAAGACAATGGACACAACGTGACATACAGGAAATGCCACTTAAACATGAAAAAATCTTTTTCTTTTTTTACTGTGAGCATGGTTAAACAGTGGAACAGGTTATCCAGAAAAGCTGCAGATTTTCCACCCTTGGAGATATTAAAAACCTGACTGGGCATGGTCCTGAGCAACCTGCTCCACTTGACAGCTTTAAGAATTATGTGTGTATGTGTGTGGGGCGGTGGTGATGTTTGGACTCATGATCCCGAACACCCTCAACCATTCTGTCATTCCATGAATTGGAGGGCTCTAAGGCATACCAAAAGAGCAATGGAGGGGTCCTGAAGAGTTTGAAGGGCAGATGGAGGATCCTCATGGCAAACAGAAGGCTCTGGGGCATGCAGAAGAGCAACAGTGGGACATATGGCAGAAAGGCAAATAGAGAGGTAATAAGGGAATTGGAAGACACCAGAGGAGCAGAAGGCCCTGGTACAAGGAGGGCAGATGAGTTATGAGAAGACAGGGTGGCAAATCAACAGGTCCTGGAGGAACTAGATGACAAATCAGTGGGATCTAGGGAACACTGAAATGGAAGGATCCTGAAAGGGATCCAAGGACCAATGAGAGGGTGTCCTGAGGGAAGTAGAAAACAAAAAGCGGGGGAATCCCGATGAGAGTGACAGCATGTGAAGGTGTGCTGAGGATATCAAAGCACAAGCAAACATCTCTGGGGTGCAACAGAGGCCAAGAAAAGGGCTCTTTTGCAGACTGTAAGGACAATGAAGTAGCCCTGAGGAGGTCTGAATTCTAATGGAGGGCTGTGGCACATAATGGAAGCCACAACGAGAATGTATAGGATAATGTGATACCTGAGCATGATGTAAATGGTATGGAATAAGGGGTGGAGTATGTGCCGGTTTTGGCTGCAATAGAGTTAAGGATTTGTGCTGAAAACAGTGTTGCTAATGCCGAGATGTTTTCGTTACTGCTGAGCAGTGCTTACACATTCGAGGACATCTGAATGGACTGATGGGCCAATAGAGGGCTCTGCAATGCACTGGAAGGCAAACACAGGGAGCTTGAGGGGAAAGGGTGGCATACGGGGCAGTCCCAAGTCAACTAGAAGGCAATTCTTTGTATTTACCCACTTCCACGTTTGGTGGTAATCAAGGGCAAAACTTGGGAACTCCTTCAGCCAGCCTCGGCTGACAATTCTTCTCGAGTGCTCGGACTGCAGAAAAAGCCAAGACTGCAAGTCATTTTCTGTGACACAGAAATACATTGCAGTCTCCTATCCAATTCCATTCTCAAGCCACCGACCTATCGCAGACACACAAAGTTACATGCATATGCAGAAAACCAACAACAAAGCCTGCACCCACTTCCTTTACTAGAGGTCCCAAGATTTCAACATTGCACCAGTTGTACCACATAGCTATCAAGCACACACAGTGACATATAGGGAACACCCCCCTTCATTTTCCAAACAAGAAGCACACACAATTCCACACACATAACCCACCTGACTCTAGAATGGAATAGTTCAGTTGGGAAGCAGCCTCCAACAATCATCTAGTCCAACTGCCTGAAAACAGATACCATAGCTAGAATTAAACCCCTACCCTTCCAACTCCAGTACTACCTTATTACATGCTAGATGACCCAGAACTCCAGGCTTTTCTGTTCTTCTGAGCTCATTAAGCTCACTGAAAGCTGACACTGCTCATCCTTTGCTGTTCCAGCACCTTTCTAGATCTCCTATGTAAGACACTTGTCCAAAGAGAGTGGTATCAAGCCTGAAGTCACCTCCTCATAATGAAAGAGTGGCAGAAAAGCCAGAACCATGGCCAGGTTTGGGAAAAGCCTAACAATGCACAAGATGAAGGGCATTTGAAACAATACAGCTCAGTGCAGCACAAGCAACCTGGAAGATGAGGTGGCACACAACAAAATAATAGTATACACACAGTAGCAAAAGTCAGAATTGTGATGTGGAAAAACATACTTTCTCCCTCACCCTCAACACAGAAGCAGCTGCAGAACCCCAGGATGGATGCCTGCAAGCACCTCCATCTGAGGGTGCCAAGGATATCCGAGAGAGCCACAGCCCTAAGGACTCACAATGGCACTAACACCTCTGGGCCCTGTCAACCCCACAGCTCTCAACCGGCCCCAGTATGAGATGAGGCACTCAAGTCTTCAGCTTATTCCCATCAGGATGAGGCCATCCACACCTGGATCTGTCATCACTGGCCTCACTGGGGAGATGTGGGACCACCACTGAGGATCAGGTACACCTGGGAACAGCTAGAACCAGCAACAAGCTGTGGCCATTCCCTGTGTCCCTAAACCCCCAGAAAAAAAACATGGTACAGGCACAAGACAGCACCAGCAGACAAGACAAATGCATGCTTGCACAGATGCTTGCATGAACACATATATGCTTTGTGCTGACACAAATACACTTTTATGGACCCACAAGAGCTTGCACAGACAGACGCTTCCACAGACAGAGATCTCACAGCACAGGTATATGGAAAACAACAAATCCTGGCTGCTCCCAGCCTCTACCCTTCCATAGCTCGGGGGGGTCTGGGTTGCAAGGCAGACCTCTCCTCTCGGAGGCAGCTGGGGCTCACAGTAGCATTCTTCCCAGCTGACACCTTCAAACTCTCTGCTCTTCACTGATTCCACAATATTCCCTCATGTCACTCCTTCATTCACACTGGAGCTCAACAAGGCTGCAGGACAACAAAGTGACAAATCACCTGAACCAAATTTGTACATGGAACTGCAGCTACTTAAATTGCTCACCTTCATGGAATGCTATTTATTTGGATGGAGTTAAGAAAAAGATTTTTTTAAATATCCTTCAAGTCATCAATTTATTAGGCTATCAGAGCTCACGCTTGTAACTCTAAATGTATTGAGTGCATATGAATTACTGTCTGCTTCACTGTATATGATGTTTTATTAAGCTATACCAACTAACTCAGAAGGGATTAAACATTGAACTTTTATTACAAACCTGAATTCACTTTCTTCAGAAGTGAGTTAGAAATATTTTCAGGCATGCCTGGACCTTCACTTTTCAAATGAATGTCTGAAAGAGAGCTGTATTTCAACTAATTCCTGGAATAATTCTGAGTGTTGGCACTGAATACCCAATGACTAAGGTTACCAGAATGAGCACGGAAATGTGCAATTTCCTTAGCATTCCATTTTCTTTGAAGTCTTACAGATGACAGGCCATCTCATGTAATGCTAGCAAAGTTAACTCTTAAAATCACATGAGTTCATTTCAGCTGTTAAGGCACATCCTTTCTTCGCCACAAGTTAGTTTTACATACTGTAACAAAAAACTAAACTCAAGGTATTTCAACACACTGCACTCTTTGCAGATACATTGTTACTGTAGTAATGAAAAAAGCTAACATAAATATTTGTAGCAAATACAATTCCAATACATATATGACAATTTATTGTACCACCATTCATATAAAGCATTTCAATCCAAAATGGTCAGAAACAATCTTAAATATCTGCATAAGAATTTACAAACATTAGTAAAGATATACCACAGACTATAGCTTTCTAAGTTTTCAAGTGTAAGTTCTGGTAGATATCCATGTTTAAATGAAATGGACAATACCAGTAGAGATGCATACCTCTATTGTCTTTATTTATAAAGAAGTGACAACACTAGAAAACACATTGATAACCAGTGCTTTGAACAGTGAAGGTGGGATCTAAAAAAGTCTAATTAAACTAAACAACCTTAGGTCTTTATCAAGTTGCATATCTGCCAGGAATGCTGAAATGCAAGAGTTTACACCTGCAATATTCCATAATGGAACAGCCACATAATATCAAATATAATCTCCAATTCCCAAACCAGTACATAAAAAAGCCATCACTAACACTAAGTATTAGAAGACCACTGCAAGTTCTTATTGCTTTTTGAGTTAAATAATAATCTTCAAATAAACCAAAACCCAAACAATCTCTACAGTATCTTGCTCATCCTCCTGTTCATTCATTAACACTGGAAGCAATCAGTTGTTATATGATGTGGCAGCAGAGGCATTTAAAAAAATCCAAACAAAACCTATTTAAGTACATGGACATTCCCACCCTCCCTGCCCACCCTCACCCTGAAGCCCACTATAACCACTTAGTGCCAGTAGAGGAGCAAAACTCGATAGACAAAACCAGAAATCTGACTACAGTAAGAAGGAAACATAAAGGGAGATAATAGCTTCCTTGAATATTCAAAATCTGATGTCTTCCAAAACAAAGCACATCATCCTCATAATTTAAAAAGGGAAGTTGCTTTATGTGTATCTAACCCTCACACATGCTGAGTAGTTCTCAAGTCCACTGAGTTCCACTGTGCAGCAGTTGATTTTGAATTCAACAATGCTTCAAAAACTACAGTAATATTCAATGCGGTTTTTACTAAGGAGAGGAAAAAAAAATGCATGTTGAAGTTGTTCTTGCCAGTTCAACAATTGTGCAGCAATTCCATTTATCTCTTGCAGTATGAAAGTTCTACTCGCATCAGTCTTCAGAATCATCCTCTGAAGCTGTTGGAACAACACAGTATAATCAGAAGCTTTGACAAAGGTCTGTGAAATTAGATCACTTTAAGATGAGTAGTAGAAATAAAGGTAATTTTATAGTATTAAATAGCACATTGTAATACCCACCCAAACCTTGCATAATTATATAGCTTAATTTTTAAATGCACCTCATATCTGAAAAACATACCATTTCGAAATCAAAACTTTACATTACAAAATGCAGTGTCCTCCTGCTGTTCTTCCTCAAAACAAAAGGAAGAAAACTTAATTACGCCAGAGATTCAACTTTTACGTAGTGTTTACAGTGGCTAATTCCAACAGTAGTCAGAGGAGAATATATTCAATCCATGACAGCAGCACCCAACACAAGGGAAAGAAATGACTCACAAAGTTAACAATTTGGATACTATAATATCTAGAAAGGTTCAGCAGTCTAAACAAACAGAAGGGCTCTTAAATTTTTATACACATATATATGTTGCTTAATCCAATTAAGTCAGGCCTACTTGGAAGCAGCTCTTCTCTCTATCCCCATTCTTTCAGCACATGCAAAATGAACATAAAGCCCATATACGAATAGGATTTTGTTGTTGCAAGGTGAATGAAAAGACAAATACACACTTGTCAACTATAATAAAAAAAGTCAGTACACACATCTACGATAGGGTTGTAAAGCATTAGCTTGTCCGTAACAGAAATTTAATCTGTCCTCTTAAGCAAACTCTGTAGTCAAGAAAGTATTTACACTTGAGTAACTTGTTCCATCTCTGAATGCAGAAAGAAGCAAGGTATGTCTCCTCACTTCTCCAGTTCTTAGAAGAGAAATGTAACTAAAGTAGCACCAGTAACAAATCTCAACCTCAGTATTCCTCACCTGCAAGTCAGATAAAGCCTGATTCAAATATAGATTAAATTACCGTGTAAAATGGCACTCATTAAGATTTTTACTCTAATAAGGATGCACATAACTTTAGAATAAATTCTGAACACAAGTCCACCTCTCTCTGCTCCGAATGCAGAAATAATCATCTGTTCCTTGAGCTAAAACTTACACACACACACAACATTCCTTATCATACTCCAGATACATCCTATGCACTGAAAATTCATACACAAACTTTATTGATAGACATTCACATGCACACTAGGGAAAAAAAAAAAAAAAGGTAGATCAGCTACCCTTCTACTGCCTATTCATCATGCCCAGAAATAATACTTAGACTTAGATTCGGGATATATTTACCAGAAACCAACATATATTTTTAAATTTAAGCATACTGAAGAAGCGATTAGGCGAAAAGTAGGCTAGTCCTTTGCCAAAATTGGCATAGCTAAATTTCATTCTTCAAGTGGATAGGTCTGATCAAGGAATACACACAACCAAAAACTGTGTGTGGATCGAAAAAAAGAAAGGGGAGAAGAGGGCAAAAAAAGAAAGGGGAGAAGAGGAAATGGCAAGAGATGTATGGTAATTTAAGTGCAGTGAAATTCAACTTGAAATATTTCTTTTCTACTAGGACTCATGTAAAAGGCTACAACCTGAATGTTACCAGCAAATCCATAACAACGTACTACTAGAATTACAATAACCAAACCGTAAATAGTGAGGAATCTTGTTATCACTTGCAGAAAACACTTCTGTGGTCTAAACAACCCTATGCTGTTGGGAAATTAATCATGGAGAATTAAAACCAGTTCCCTCTCGGAATAATTCTACTGATAATGGAAAAAGCACTGCTGGGTAAAATTCAAATTTTCAGTATTTAAGTTCAGTATTATGAATCTTGGCAAGGAGGATTGTACTCATTTAACTTTGAGTTGACCTAATGGGAGGGGAGGGGAAGAGGGGAAGCACCTACTTTCAATATCTTCCATATGTGCCTGAAGAGTTCTTGCAAGGTTAATAAACTAGAAACAAGGCAGAGAGAAAGTAGTTTAAAAGTTGCAAAGTTATCTGCAGAAATTTGCAACAAGTTAGCAAAGTTTTCTTCACTTTTTCTTCACTTTTTACATCCCAAAGCTTCATCCCAGACGTCAGTTATCCTAACCCATTTGCCCAACTTACAAAAATCTGTGCAAAATTTAATACAAATCCCCACACATTAGACTTCAAATTGCTATTGCACAGTTATTTCAGCTTCCACTGTATGTCAAATGTTTCTGGTAGCAGTTAGTGGCATCACCTTCATGTTCTACAGTCTGTAAAACACATCAATTTTGAAAGTAGCACACATAAACAAGTGCCAGTTTTATGAAAACTGTTACTAGAAATTGCAATGCAAAAAAACATAAACTGTAAGGACTGCATTAGTTGGATCCATTTCATATGACAAAACAGAGCCCTCTGATTGAATAAGGTTAATAAAAAAATGCATAATACACTTAAGATTTTAACTGTAAATAAAAAGTTTCAGAGCAGGATTACTATCAGGCAATGGTGGCAGTTTAATGTTGGAAGTACATGGTATCAAAACCCAAAGCCAAAATCCCCAGGAATACAAGTTCATTAGGCAACTTGGAAAGTCTCAGCTGAGCGTTGTTTTGTCAATGACAATCTACATCACTGTTTCAGTGATGGTTCAGATGTTTAAGATACAGCAAAAATGAAACGAGAAGGTAATGCTACAGTTTCCATAGCTCAGCTGTATGCTCAGCATCAAAACACGTATCAGTGCTCTCAATGGTTTAAAATGCAGTGTCACACAACTGTGTAATGCCACCTCTGATGAAAAACCAGTAAAAACATCTTATTTCTGCAATACACTCAAGCTAATAATCTGTACTGGATGCTTGCTACTACTAGATTATATGTCTTTTATGTCTCTACACTTGTAGCAGAGAAAACTGGATATTTCATTTGTGGATCGTGGAATACAAGATCTACATTAGATGTGTACAGAAAAGAGGACCACTATTCTAATACAGTAAGAGATTAGAGCACAGTCCTGCCTCTACCCAAGGGCCTAGTACCTGCTAGCAATCATCCCAATAAGCATTCGATAAAGTTAATATTGTAAATTCTTTGTATGTAATTAAAAACAAATAATCAGCTTTTCAGGAGCTCCATTGACGAAGAGCACTAATTCATTATCTAGTATCAAATAAACGTGTAGAATACAGGATTTCGGAATGAGTCACTGCAGAAATAACTTTGTACCATGATCTCATACTGGTAAAATGTGTACTTACTGTACTTCTAAGCCAAGCCATTTAAGTGTCAAGAATCCAGTCAAATAAAACTAATAAGGAGTTTTGACTAATGCCACAAAATCAGACTATAGCTAGGCAGTTTCAGAATGTAATATTCAAGTACCTATTTAGGCGCAATCCAGCAGACAAGCATTGCAAGGTCTAGACCTTTGCAATGTAGACCGGCATAATGAGAAAAATTAATCAAATAAGATAGTCCAACATTCTCAACTGCATGTTTTGTACAGAGGGAGATTAACCTTCCAGTTTTGCTTAAATTCACAATAATCATGACAACATACATGCAAAGCAATGAATTACCAACAACCTTGACAAAAATAATTTTGCAAAGTAGTACCTTCAGTTTCGAATCAAACATGGTGTTACTGCATTGACAAACCCAGACCATTTTAGACCTAAATTTGTTAAATAAGCATGCTTCTTGGGTATCTAGCTCCTAGGTTGCTCAAGGTAACAATCTAGTTCCAAGTTCTCTGTACGAGCAATTCCTGCCATAAAATCACTGCATACTTACTCTGACACGTGTGCTGGCCTCACTTGCAGTTCCTAGCATATCAGAAAAGCGCTGCTCGCATAAGTGTAACAACACTACAAGGTAGAGACCAGAGCTGATAAATTCATAGTCTGCCTTAAAGGAGATCAAAAGAAACATTCAGAATGTCAGTGATATGTCTGTATATACAACTCAAGATGTAGAACAAGAATCAAATTTTACTACAAACATTATATATTTGATCTCTAGTTGTTGCAAGAGAATTAGGGAAATGTAATACTAAAAAACTTGAATTACTGAAAAGCTATTTGTACTTCTGGTTCTTCCCACCCAGCCCAGATCTAACATGTTATCCTTGAAGATAAATAGAAAGAGTTCTACAAAGAAAATCTCAGTCAGCATGATCAGTTCACAGGAAGGAATCTGAGAATCAGAATATTATACCACTGGGGAAAATAAACAACGTACTTTGTTTGTTTCTTTTCAGTGGTCCCAATGCTTTACAGAAAACCAAAATAAAGGGAAATATTATAAGAACTTCATTATGTTATAAATTTTTTGAGAAATTATTTTCCCTTCTAAGATAAACTTTCAAAATACTACTGCTGAACTGATCATTTAGAGTCAATTCTTTAAGAAGTTTCAAAGCTCTTATTTCTATCAAAGTAGTGACAGTAACCAACAATCAGTAGTGCTAAAACATAAAATGATGGCACTCTCCAGAAAGACACAGAGTCTGGCCCAAGTGACAGGAACTAGAGTACTAGAGTAAGAGCTTACTCCAAATAATAAAATTAGAGGTTGATGTTTGGCTGCAAAACTGGCACTCATTTCTATTTTCTTTCAACTTCTGAGCTAAGCAAATTTCAGTAGTCTTTCTATATTCACACAATACAACCCAGAGAAGGAAAACCCTCTGAATAAAGTTCATTAAAATAACACCAGCTTTTTGTTATTTGTTCATCTTTAAATGCTACACAACCCAGTAGTTCTAAAATAATGTATTTTACATAAAGAGAGTAATAGTAATGGGCCTTTAATTATTTTTAATTTAGCATAGGACTTGAAGGAGCAGCAGGAAGCTGTAAGAAAAGAGATTAGTTTCCACCACTCTAATGAAACATAGAAAAGTTTTTAATGCTATGTTTAAACCAACTGCTTAAGTGTGTTAAAAAACAGCTAAGACAATTCATGACTTAATGTGAAATTCAATCTAATCATACTACTATTCCCACTGCAGCTATGTAGCAGAGACACTGGACTGCAAAGCTAGATGACAGATCTGCAACTAAAAAAAGGATAAGAGATATATTACACTTACTGAAAGCTCAGCTATAGGAAACACAGCAGGGTGATAGAATTTGTCTGAATACTGAGGAGAAAAATCTGTTCCATGTTGACATTACTTTACGTGCATAACATTCCTTCTGAAAAGGAGATGCATTTTCCTTCTGTAAAGAAGAGCGCCCTCCCAGCACTAAACCAACACTTACCAAATTAGGCAAAATATACTAACTTGTTCATTTGCATGTGCCCTATAGAGTTCATGAATGTCAAAGTCTTCCAGATTCAGATGCAACTTCTCCTTGCACAGTTCACAAGTTGTTACTGCTTCCAAAGAAGAACCTGGTGGGGAGGGGCAGGGAGAAAGTCAGTGTCAAGTTGCAACAGTCTACAACACAATTATACAAGCATCACAAACTGTAACTAGTTTTTGGCTTTATTTTGCAGGGCAAGGTTAGAAGAAAAGAAAGCCTCTAATTGGAACGTAGTGACTATCGGCTACTGTCAGAATTTAAATGCTATAGAATGTTTATTCTCCATCCAGCTCCACATATTTTGCCTCATGTTCATTCTGGATACCATACGCCTCTTGCTGAAAGTCTGGCATAAAATCGCTGCTTGGGCTGTTAGAATTCTACAGTGCAATCCAAATATACACAAAAGTAATAATAAATGTACTGGAATAGCTTAAAGTTATTGTCAGAGTAACATTTTGCCTTAAAGTACTAGGTTTAAAACAAGCTGCTCCATAAGCAACAAGGTGAACCACGCAAGTTTATGGTGGATTTATGTCTTGCACAGTTAAATACTTCTAATTTCTCCTACAGGCTGAGGCTTCTAAATACATCCCTACTCTGATGTGTGTTCTCCAATACTGACTGAAAAAGTAAACAGATGCTAGCACATTCCTTTGGTAACAAGTATTCCATGGTCTTGATGTCTTCTACCGAGCCACCTATTTTTAAGTCTTAAAAATACTACAGATAACTTAGTTATAAACTGGTCAATCAATTTATTACAAAAACATTTGTACAGTGTGCAATTTCTGAAGTGTTTCTTAAAAAAGTTCTATATGCACTTTGAAGTAGTTTTTTGAACAACCAGTTTTAACTGCCTTGAACAGGAGTTAGTATCTTAAAAACAAACAAACAAACAAAGATTTAAGTATAGTTACAACAGAAAAGTATTTTTGGATTTTCAAATTCCTATCACTCTGCTCCAGTCAGCCTGGCTATAAAAGTCTTAAAAACTAGAACCACATGCACAAGGAAGGGTGGGAAACAAACTCACCCAAACTGGTAGAGTAGCTCTAAAGCTACACTTTTGTGATGTTATATTTTGACTAATGTCTTAGTAGACAATCCCAAAAATATAATTCTCTGAATGACAAATACAATTCTTGGAACTACTCAAATGAGAAGCTGCACAGACACACAAGAAGCCTGGAAGTGCCACACTGCTGTATATCCCCAACTGCTCATTTTTCAAATAAATACCTTAATATTAGTAGGAGTAATCCCCCTAATGTAACTGGAAGTCTACCTTGATCTAGATTCTGCTTTACCTGAATTAATCTTGGACTGCAGCCATTTTTTCATGCACTCCTGGTGAACATACTGCAGACTTCCAGTGCATTTGCATGGCTCTATTAAAAGGTTGTCAGAACTTGCAGAGGACATCTGACAGATTCTGCATAAGTCACCCTCTTCATCTTCAGAATCTTCTAAAAGCAAGCTGAATAGGAAGGAATATCAACAAATGTTGTGATGCATTTCATGTAAGACTTTTAATAAAGACAATTCCATTCATCAAACTGTTCTCAAACCTACATGGATTAAAACAAGTTTCTCTAAAGACAAAAGCGAGAACACAGGTGACAGAGGAATGAGTTGCCGCCTTCTCGGAAGGAAAAGTTTCCTTTTAACATCATGGTTATAGAAAACCCTCTCATGTTAAGTCAGGTACATTTTATTATCTCCAAAGAACATACTGATTTACCTCTCTTTAATTTTCTGGAGTCTTTCTGGATCTCTTGAAGGTGGTATTTTAGACTTGCCACTTTCTTGTCCATCAGACTGATTCCAGCCAGAGGGAATAATATCTACAGTTATCATAAGATTGTCAGACAGACCGCTTCCTAATGTTGGAGGCACTGCAAAGCGAAAGAGAGAACCAGGCAGAATTCCAGAACTTCTCCTACTGTGGGCTGAATCTGGTGGGGAGGCAGTAGCTGCAGGAATACCAGATACTGCAGGTGTTGGTGGTCTGCTAACAGAAGCCCGAGGAGGGCTATCTGATGCTTCAAGAGAGGTCTCCTCACCTGACTCTCTTCTTCTGAAGACATGTTGTGATCTGGCAGTTGTATCAGAGGTAGAGATCCTTGCGGATTCATCTCTTCCTTCTCTTCTTCTTCTGGAGAAGAGAGGTGTACATCTGTTCCTCAAAGATGATGATAACCAGGATCCTGTGCTCCTACTTTCAGAGTCTGGTCTGTAACTCTCCCCGTCTGAATCAGAGTTATGATTTTGTGAAACTCCTGATAAACCCCATCTTCGCCTAAGAAAACTAAATCCCTGAGAAGCTTCAGATGTCTGAAGTCCTGGAACTTCCGGAGTTGCAGCTCCATTACTGCTTGACAGAGTTGATGCTTGAACTCTTGGGACCACCGTTGACTCTTCAGAGCCTAATGATCTTGTATGCAATGAGTCTTGGTTAGACCTTCGAGAGAAAAATGTTGATGACATACTAGATGCTAAACGAGACAGCAGCTGTCTGGTTGTGCGCCTCCCTTCACTGTCAGCTACAGGCTCATTCAATGACCTCTGAGAAGATAAAACCCTTTCAGAACCACTTGAGGAAGGAGTTTCGTCTCTGATGGCAGTAAGAGAAAACGCTGGCTGCATGCTTCTCTGGGGAGATTCCAATTCATTTCTCCTTTGTCTTGAAGAATAGCTGGATCTTGAAGAGCTCATGTTAGAGTCTCTGTTGAAAAAAGATGGCTGATGGTCAGAAGACAACTGGCGGTTCATGGATGCATTCAGCCTCAAAGTGCTTAATGAGTTCTCTTTTGGTCTTGCTCCCTCTGCATATGAAGAGGCAGGTCTGTCTTGAAGATCTGTTGCAGAAAAGCAGAGGAAAATACTATGACAAGATGTGCTCTGATTGTCACATTCCAGATGGATAACTCTAAAGAGTAAATGCAAAAGTTCAGGATTTGTGATCCTTAATCAAAATTGTTTCAAATTTGGCAGGTAGATTCCAGAGCAATGTTAGGTTTAAATTTACTTACCAGAATTCTACAGTGGAACTGAAACCTAGACTGGTTTCAGTCTGGTAAATCCATTTGGATTTACAGCCCCAAATCTTCAAATTTTCAAGGTATGCCTCATTTTCTTATATGTGAATATGAAAATTCTGACCATCTGTCAGAAGTTACATAAGAACAGCATATGAATCAAAAATGGCAAACTATATACAATACCATTTATAACTTAAAGGTCCATTCTGCCTATAGATTGAAAGAAGACGGGTTAATCAAAATTTCAGCAATGTAGCAGACACCAGAGCACCTGAAACAAATGCATGGATAAAGCCAAGTATATTCCCCATCTGTTACAACTACCTACCCTTTTTCTTCTCATCATAAGAGTATTGACAGATGCAGCTGCAACCACTACTTAAAGGTAACATAAAATTATTGACTTTGGGTAACAGAAATTGAATAGTACCTAAATTAGATGTGTATCTTACTGTAATAATGTTTTAAACCAAGAACTCAAAAATAAAAAGAATACCCTAGAAATACTGTAGTTCCACTGATCCAGCCCAAAAGGGTTATCTAGCTGTTGCTTTTATCAAAGAAATGCAACAACTAAGTTAGTTCACATGTTCCGCTAGGCAACTGGCTTAAGCCCAGACTTAACCATTCTGGATTAGTAATCTCATCCGCTCTCCCAATTACCTTGATTACCTATAGTCAATTAGATAACTCTCACCACACTGTTGTGTCCTTCCCTGCTTTGTAAGTGTATGTTTGATCACCCAATACTTCCCAGTAGCCTGCAGGCTGAGGCAGGCAATTCTGCTCCTCTACTCTGCTCTTGTGAGACCCCACCTGGAGTACTGCAACCAGCTCAGTACAGGAAAGACATGGACCTGTTGGAGTGGGGCCAGAGGAGGGCCATGAAATTGATAAAGGAATGGAACATCTCTTCTATAAGGAAAGGCTGAGAGAGTTGGCCTTGTTTAGCCTGGAGAAAAGAAGGCTCCAGGGAGACCTGAGTGCAGCCTTCCAATATATAAAAGGGACTTGTAAGAAAGATGGGGACAGACTTTTTAATAGGGCCTGTAGCGATAGGACAAGGGGTGATGGTTTTAAACTAAAAGAGGGTAGATTCAGATCAGATATAAGGAAGAAATTTTTTATAGTGAGGATGGTGAAACACTGGAACAGGTAGCCCAGAGAGGTGATAGATGCCCCATCCCTGGAAACAGTCAAGGTCAGATAGTCAGGGTGCCCGCCCTGAGTGACCTGATCTAGTTGAAGATGTCCATGCTCGTTGTAGGGAGGTTGGACTAAGTGACCTTTAAATGTCCCTTCCAACCCAAATCATTCTATGATTCTTGTATTTTCTGTAAACATTGTGTAAGTACCTCAACACACTGAGAAGAATTCTACTCTAACTGAACTGTAGTTAACATTACGTGAAGCAGCTGAGGAGGCTAACATCAGCTAGTCTCCTTCCTCAAATGGCTAGATTTGGGGGGCATGGGGGAGAGAAGAGGGGGAAGGAGGAAGCAGCTGAAGCCCACTAAACTCATAAGAACAGAAACTTCTTCAATATTTTAACTGCTTAACAAGCATAGGTTAGATTAAAGTAGGAGGCAGAAGCTTTCTCTATGTATTCTAGAATTGAAACCTTTCATGTTTGTAGTTTTGGTGGGTGGCTTTTGGGGTTTTGTGTTTGTTTTTTTAAATGGGTTCTGCATTGCAATCACCATTTATTGTTGAAGCTGAGGTTTATGCATCTGCCAGACTCTAAACTAAAGAAACGCCTGCACAGATGCCAAGCATCTGCCACATGGTTTTGATTACACAGGAGGGAACACAGTTGGGAGTTATTTTTATAGCACTTAACAGTGGCACTACTGCTAGAAGCACAGCATGAACAGTACAAAGCAAAGCTGTATACCCATCCATTTCTCCCATTAGGCTCTACCACATAAACTCCAACTGTCCACTTATTAAAGAAGCATGGAGTATGATGACATTAAAACATACTCTTCTGGTAAGGCAAGAATGCAGGATGAAATCTGGAACTAGTTTTTATCTTTTCTGCTTATCTTCTATACTTGTAAAAATGTTAATTTTTTTTTTTTAAACTCCTGCATTATAAAATACCATTAATACATCTGCAAAAGGTGGCAGATCAAGACTGGTGACAAGCTTCCCCCAACACAGCTCTAAAAGGCCACAACTCCCAACAGAAAGTGAAAATGACAGCGTGTGAGAGACTGAAAGAGTTAATGTCTCAAACTGTGGTGGGGCAAGTTCTGCATAAGGACCAACTCTGTGTAACAACAAGCCCTGGAACCACACACCGGTTAAAAGAAGCAGATCAGATCAACACAGATGAGCACAGGACATCAGCAACAGGACTGGGAGGGTGTGCTGGAGGGTGTTCTGATAGGTTGAGCAGGACAGCTCACCATACATGGCCAAAGGTCAAACAATGGTCATGACTGCAGGGAAGGGGAAGTTACTCCCCAGATGACCACCAAGTCCACCAACCCATTTCCCTAAGGTTCTAAAAGCACAAACCGCACATGACACCTAATTAGCCTAATGAGTTTGAGTGCCTGCCTGAAGGAAGGGCAAGGAGATGATAAAAGGACACGAACTGAAGCCTCACGCACGCGCCCACTGGAACTGGACCCCTCGGCTGACTGGATCAATGCTGAATCCAGGACCAGTGACACCTTTCCCTTTCCTCTTCCTTTTTCTCTCCCTGTCTTGCTCTCTCTTTCTCTTTCCTTTTTCATAATCGCTACACCTCGTCCCTTTAGATATAAACCATTGACCAAGTCTGGGACTAGGAGTGGATCTAGCCACCCCTAGGCTCCTCTCATAGAAGGAGTCTAGAAAGCAAGGGAGTCCGCTCTGAACCTCTTGACTCAACAGGAGGGATCTCCTTCTTCCCTGAATGGATGTATATTGTTACCATGGGTAACATGGTTTACTGAGGTAGTTCCATGCCAATTCCTGTTGAGAGAAACCACACCACCTACTGTTAGCGCCTTCCAAGTTCAGTTTGCTTCTGCCATGAATAAAATGTTTAACTGATCATTTGGTGTCATTTCACCTTAATTTAGACTGAGGGAATCTTGAACAAAACGTGACTCCCTGGTCTGTCCAGCCTGGGTCATGACAGTGCTGAAGTCCATACTAGTCCTAGCACTTACCATGGAACAAACCTCTCAACTCATGTAAAGTACATGTTTATTCCTTTTTATGGTGGTCTAGCAGTTTTCCCTAATAACAACTCAAGAACCCAAATGGAAAGAGATAATACAATATGGGCATCTTCATGAAAACCCTTTTGTGATTCAAATTAATATTATATATTTACACCAATACCATTTTCTTATACTGAATGCACCTACAAGCTAGACCATTCATGTATCCTTCAATGGTTTAGCCAATGCATGGAAAGTGGCCAACCAACTTTATTTAAAAGGATACCTTAAAATTAAATAGATCTTTTGGCTTTATGCTTTGAAGAAAGTATTAAAAGAACACATGAAGAAACTAACAGGCATGCAACCTATGGGTTTACAAGCTTTCAGCTGTACAATACATACATGTTGAAGATGAAAAGTCACTGTTTCTGTAGCTGTGATCCACCAGGTTATTAACAGACAGATCTGTCCTTCTTTCCAACTCTCTTCGCTCTCTCACCAGCTCAGTTCCAAGGGAACCAAGCATCACTGATGAAGATCTAGGAATCCTGCTATATCTCCAAGAGGAATCTAGAAAGAAAAAGTAAATAAATCCCCTGTTTTTGTAATAATTTAAAAATCCATTAAAGCAAGTACTTATGCAGGCATTCTGGTTATACCGTATCACAGGCAAGTTTTAACAATACCATTAAGATGATCAAGTGGCCAGCTGCCAACAAAAGTAAAGAGCAAGCAGCACTCTGCTGATGCTTACTTAATCTTGCAGTGAGTTAGTTCTGAGAACTAAACCAGAAAAAAGTAGTAATACTTTTGTGAAGAGTCAGACCCATTAACACTCATACAGGACAGGAGGAGGAAGAGAAATAGTATCTTGCTTTCTAATGGTAGCTAGTTATTAAATAGGCTTCACAACATGGCAAAATAGCAGCTTAAGACTTAGTAAATGCTGCCATTTTAATGATGCTTCTTAAACGCTCCTAAAATTAATTTTCCAGAAAGACAGATGAAGCTTAAATGCAGCTTAGACACAACTTTAAGAACAATGACTAATACTATTCTTGCTCATATTGCAGATTAAAACACTTCAGTTCAAAAAGGGATCTTGTTTTTTGCTAACAGCTCCAACAACTAAATCAGGAACTGTACATACTTCAGCTGTGAAAAAAAACTCTTCTTCCAAAAGAAGTGTTCTTCAACAGCTCTGAAAAATTCACCTTGATTTTGTTTTACTGCTAAACTTACAAATCCAAATTTAAGGACTGTGCTGGTTTTGGCTGGGACAGAGTTAATTTTCTTCCATAGCATTGGGCTATGTTTCTGATTTGTGCTGAAAACAGTGTTGATAACACAGGGATGTTTTCATTACTGCTGAGCAGTGCTTATACAGAGTCAAGGCCTTTTCTGCTTCTCACACCACCCCACCAGGAGTAGGCTAGGGATGCACAAGAAGTTGGGAGGGAACACAGCCAGGACAGCTGATCCCAACTGACCCAAGGGATATTCCATACCATATCATGTCATGCTCAGCATATAAAGCTGGGCAAAGAAAGAGGCGGGGGGGGGTGGGGGGTGGGAGGGGTGGGTGAGGACACACGTTCAGAGTGATGGTGTTTGTCTTCCCAAGACACCATTAGGCATGATGGAGCCCTGCTTTGCTGGAGATGGCTGAACACCTGCCTGCCGATGGGAAGTGGTGAATGAATTCCTCATTTTGCTTTGCCTGTGTGCGTGGCTTTTCCTTTCCCTATTAAACTGTCTTTATCTCAGCCCACAAGTTTTCTCACTTTTACTCTTCTGATCCTCTCTGCCATCCCACCAGGGCAGGAAGAGGTGGGGAGCAAGGGGCAGGGAGCGAGCAAGCAGCTGTGCAGGGCTTAGTTGCCAGCTGGGGTTAAACCACAACACAGTGTGATGACCAACCAATATAGAAACGGAAAGATAGATAGTCCTACACCATAATGAGAAATGTTAACGGTGGTCATTCTATTAACAGAGTAAGAAAACATCAATACTGGGTTTTGAGCAAGAATTTATTAACTTTTATTTGGATGGCTATGTGGTTCCATAAGGGGATATAAAGAGAACATTGATACATACTCACAAGGGTAATCTGAATGGATCTAATGGTCTGTTTCAAAACATTAAAAAAATATTTTCAATATAAGTTTTTGACTGTTATTTCCTGACCCTTAGACTTCCATTAGCATATTGCTTAACTTACGTCTATCCAAGTATCGTATACTTATTTACAGCTTTAATGAAAATCTCAGTTTTTCCTGAAAGAACTCCTAGTGTAGAATGTTTCTTTTTGCCTGGCCTATATAATGAGTTGAGGCCCTGCTTAAAAAGAACCCTTTCTTCCCTGACCCCTAACAACAGTGCTCTAGCCATGACACTGTGCTTCTTGGAACACAGAGCTAAGTAGGTAATGACTTCCTTTCTGCTGTCCCTGGCACACGTAGGTTTACCAGCACAATTTGACTCATGAAATAACAGCAGCTGCACTCATTCTTTCCTTGAAATCTTAACCAATTAAGACATATTTGAACCATGAAGTTCAGCTTTACTGCAAACGGAATAGGTACAGGCAGTAATTTTGAAATTGTGTAAAGTACAATTGGGTTTTCAAAAGACCACATTAACAGCATTCTCAGTATTTTGGATACTGCTATTGGTGTGAACATACTCTTCTGTTAGGCATAGGTTTTTAAGAATAATAAAAGCATAATATTTCAAAGCAAGTCTTTTAAAACTTAATAAAACCCAGTCTTACTACTCAGACAATTTTCATGCAACTCAGCTGTAGTAATCAACCTCTCACCTGAAAAGGCAGTCAAGCCATTACTTCTCACAGAAGAGGTAGATGTACAAGACAGCTTAGGTCTCTTTGAATCACTATCTCGCTGCTGGCTATGCAGTCTTGAATATGCTCCCTGAGTTCTCTCAGAGTCACCATAACACCCAGATGTAAAATGAGAGGAAGAAGATGTAGACTGAAATAACATTAAAAAAAATTACAGACACAGTATTTCAGATGTACTTACACTGAACAAAAGTGTACATAATGTAAGACTTACAAAAATAGAAAGGAATAACTTTAAGATGCAAAGCCTTTTTATTTAAAAATAATGTAGGATTTATGCTTGTGCTCTTGATCAGTATTCCCAGGTTTACTCAAGACAATCCCACCAAAAAAAAGCTGCTTTCTACTATAATCAGCATTATTTTTCCTTTATAGATAGATGTGGCTTACAGGGGAAAAAAGATATTCCTGACTTGTAAGATGCTATAAACATCATCAAATACAGCTTTACGGGTCTCCAACGAAACATAATTTTGCTGTCAAGAAATGGCCAAAACTGGTCAGCTTCATTGTTTTACTTAATAGTTTAACTAATCCACCTTATTTTTTACCACTCTGATATACTTGGCTAAGGACTCAGTTCTAGCTTCTACTAAGCTGTTTAGACCAGATATAGTTTGATTACATCAAGCTCAACTGCAACTGAAACAGTTCAGAGTAAAGAATGGGAACAAAACAATTTTTGCAGTGTACAGCACTGACATAAAACAGTTTTCAGAAACTAGTACTAAAAAAAAAAAATAAACAAATACAAACTGGGATAGCCTATAAAGCTCATAGTCTGGTTACTTGCAGCCAAGGCATTCATTTTCTATTTGAAACGCTCCGATTTTATTTTTTGATACATAAAAAAACTTGAGCTCAATTAAAAAGCTCAGTTGAGCTGTTTATCCTCCCAGAAAGTATCTACAACCAAGATCCTTTAAGGATCAACCAAATCAGAGTAGATGTTATAGTTGTGGTTTACTTTTGTCATGTTTTTTACTAAGCTTAGGCCACTACTATTTACTCTTTAAAACTAAGAAGTATCCAAGTATTTCTCTTATCCCACCATAAAAGCTAGACAGGGAGACACAGCAACTAACATCACAAACCAAGGACAAAGCCAGGTTAATTTCCCTCATTAATCATCTATTTAACATGTAACTTATCTTTTAATCATTTGCTATTTGATAAGTGGAAGTTTCAGAGTGTATCCTGCAATGTTCACTTGTACTAGAACTTAATTAAGAGGAAAAATTAAACTTACTGGGAAAAAAAAGTGTCATTTTCAAAACTCTACAGCACCAACTTAACTAGATACATAGGCCACTTACAACCACAGACTCCGTTTGCATGTCAACTATACGTAGAGACACCTACCATGACTTCCCCAGAAGGCCAGCACCTCCGCACTACTTCCCACCCCCCGCCCCATCTCAAACAGTCTTCACCTTTAAGTCACAGTAACCAAACACCTATCTAAGGTGTGAGCAGTCTCAAGTACCCAAACATCTTTCAATTTGAAAGTGACCAGAATTTTCACTTGTTCACTATCTTCCTGCCGAGCGTCTTCACAGTTTTCTGCTTTTCCCATCTTAGTATTTCTACTGCAATTGGAAGTGTTTTATTGTCATTCTACAGTGCATAAGCACGTCAAAGCAGCAAACTACTTTGTTTTTGGAGTTATGAAGGCACATTCTGGAGCCCAATTAAGACAACCTGTTAAGGCCTGAGCCTTGGATCTCAGTCAGGTAACAGTTCAGCCTCCATTTTCTTTCACAGTATGTTGTGACCACCACGTAAGTAAGCACAGTCAGACTATGAACTGCTCCTCCACAACTAAGTTTTCTAAAGCAGGTCTCCAAAACCATGAACTTTGTGTTAACTCACAAAGCTAGTACCATCCAAAAAACACACCCCCTAGAAATACCTGATGGAACAAGCTGAATATAAATGCTATTAATTTTGCCATCCATAGGACTATAACATGTATGAGATTCTAATCACCCTCTCCTTTTTTCTTCTTAAATGGATACTTGCAAAGGCACTCTGATTTCAAATTTATTTCTTAACTATTAGTAAAACTAATATAATTATTATTTTAATCCTCCAAATAACACCACTATCTTCCTGCTTTCTCTCTATCTTGACTTAATAAGATCTACTTATCTAGAAACATTACAGTGAGCCCCTACTAGCAGCTTTTCAAATTGGGAAAGCTAAGGTAAAATCCTAATTTTTTTGTTTGTTTGTTTAAAGTATTACATATTAACAATTCTCACCAATCTGCTTCTGCTTCCCAAAAATCTTCCAGAATGTGGATGATCAAGTGTCCCCGAGTAGCGAGTTGGAGAGGATGTTGTAAGTTTCCAAGGAGTTTCACGGGTGTCTCTTTCTCCAATTCCCCAGTCTCTACTGGAACTATTCAATACACTGGATTCCTGAAGAACAACATGCTTATCATATGCATCTTGTAACTCAAAATGAAATCAGTATCTGATCTGAATATTGAAAGTACAGGGAAGTGAAGGTACTAACAAATCCGGAAACCTTTCATGAGAAACCTCAAGGGATACCCAAGAAGAAACGAAACAGGCTTAAGAGAGAACCACTGCCAAAAGCAAAGATTTTTTTTAATTACTTTCTAGCAATTATCAGCTCCTTTATCTGTCCTCTCATTTGATGGTGGACAATAAAAAGTTGAAGCGTAAGTCTTTTGAGGCATTACCCCAACTTAAGATACACCAGTAACAGGGCAGAATTAAGGACCTCACTTTCAAGTGTTAAGTAAAAAAACCCACACATGTAGATAAAGTCTCCACAACAGCAAAAGTGGCTTTTTGGGCACTAAAGCAAGCCAGCTGTCTTGTCCTGGTCATCAGTTTTAATACAGTAAAGAGTGGGTGCAAAAGAGCGGGGTGGGGGGTGGGGAGGGGTGCGCAGAGAAAGAAGAAAAATCTTGCTTTGGGCCTACTAGCAAATAATTATTTTTACATAAGGACCATGACCTGTTCTAGTAAAATAGAGGGGACAAAAAATGTCAATCATGTCATCAAGCTATTGTTCCTTTAAAAAAAATACTACACTACTGCAAATTACACAGTATCTTCTCTGAGTCTTAAACACTTCCCTTTTACCACTACTTAAGTTTTTTATTTGTCTGCAGTCTATTCTGATAATCCATCATTGGATTATCATCATATTGGTAGGGAAGGCTTGGAAATTAGTCATTATTAATTCCAATTACATTTCATCCAAGCAGCAAAAATGCATTTCCATTTTCCACTACAAAATTGAAACTTTTGTGTCTCTAAGTTTCTTATAAATCAGTAGCATTGAAGACCACCATAAAACAGTAAACAGCACTGGGTACAAAACCACTTTGGGCTTAAGAAATAACATAGTTTTAGTAGCCCATTTCAGGCACAATGCAAAGATACTGAATCCACAGCTTGACATGCATAACAAAGACTGTTTGGCAAAACAGCCCTGCAAATAAACATTGTTTGCCACATTACTTCAGAACAAAGTGCTCAAATTATTTTAAGTCTGATGTCTGCAGGGCAAAGACTGTAACTGTTCTTTTTTCGTTTTCTCTTCCAAGACACAGGAGCTCTAATCTTTACCGTGGCTACACAGGCAAGCTTCTAATAATGAAACTAGGAACTGTTTAACATGCAAATCTGTCTATCTTTAAGAGAACCTAAGGCATGAGGTTCTACACTACTACTTTCACGGAATTTCAGTGAATAGATGATAATTAAGGAAAGACATCGCAATTTAATCTGCTCCACAGAATAATCGTTGAAACTAGTAGAATTAATAGAAATAACAGAAATCCAACCATTTTATTACAGCTAAGCAGGGTTTGTAAATGATTATTTATCCACCCTCTTTCTATGAGCTATTAATACTACAACTACAGTAGCTTCTGTCACTATTTCTTTAAAGTTGTAGTATTAGGATTTAAAAAGCTGAAGAAATATTCATGTTCGTCATTCTGACAAGCAAAATTAAACCTGAAAATAAGGTATCGGGCGGTAAGTTTTCTAATATTTCAAAGTCTTAGTAAGATTCATCAGGTTTCGAAATTATTTCATCTATGGATATTCTCTGCCCCTGAGGGCAAGACTACGTGACTCTAAGATAAGGGCAAAGCTCTCTTAGTTAATATGAGCCATACCTGCAGACTTAACTGATCTTGAAATACTTGCCTTTCCTTTTTCTCCAGCTGTTAGACTCTGAAGATCCGAGAATTTAATCTCATTTTAAGTGTCTGGATCACCACAGTGAAGACCTTAATCCAAGAACAACCCACTCACACTAGCACAGCACTAAAAGCCAGTTCATGGAACTACACCATCTACCATTCTAATGCCAACACAGCTTTTGGTAGTTGTGGCATCGCTGCACTGCACTCATTTCTTTGAAAGATGTCCCAAGGCCAAAATAGAAAGAAAAAAAGCAACATACTGGATATCAAAAAAGTGGCTTTAGGAGAAAGTAGATGACCAGGCATGATGTCAGGAAAGCTCAACCTAATTGCTATATCTGAAACTAAAAAAATATCTCAGTTTGCTTTCTTCCTTCGGTTCAGCTTAGGACTATTTCATATCCTTTGTCACAACTTAACAATTAAAGCATTACAGAAGGTATTCTATTTTTGGTGTCTGTTTTCAGTAGCAGAAAAACGTGATCGGGAAAACATTCAAAACAATTGTATACACCACACTTGACCCTATCACTCCATTAAAAAACAAAATCCAAACTTCCACTTCATTTCTCACAAAAAGGTTAACAATGCTGTATCATAAAGCATAGGAAATTTTTTTCTCCTACTGTTACACTAATTTGATTTTTGTATTGTGAGTCACCTAGAAACAACACTATGTCACATACATCAGATTAGTCTGCAATTAACCCGCTTATTATGCCTCCTCAGATGAGCAGAGGCTACTACCCAGACTGATCTCAAAAGTGCATGACATATACGAATTTGCACCTATATGGAAAAAAAAAAAAAAAAAAAAAGGGAAGGGAAAAGAAGAAACCCACCCGATAGAAACCTACCTACCTTTTTTTTTTTTTAGCCCTAGTCAAAAACAAATACTGGAAGTTTGAATGCTCTGTATCCAAAAGGTTTTGAGTTAAGCCATAATCAAGTATGGTCTCTAGCTGCAGAAATGAATTTATGCTAAAAAGCCAAGTCTCCAAGTTCCCTTTCCTCTAAATACCCAAAGCACTACTGATAGTCACACATTTTTTCTTCTAAATGACAAATCTTTTAAATGATTTGGAACTGAAGTAGCTCTTAATATTTTAAGGTAGGCTTCTGAATGGATTAACAAAGCAAAAAGGCCTGCCCATTCAATTCCTATCTGACTGGACTTAAGCTTATTTAAACTATTTGTTTCTTCTTGCCCCAGCCACTTGTAATCTTAACCTGCAAGCAATAATGGAATTTGATCCTAACACCTCTGTAAGTACCAAAGGTTAGTCAAGAGAGGGAGCTTCCCTGTACTTTTATCACTAAGCACTTGTCTTGTGTAACAAGCTCTCAGACTACCTTCTATGAATTGGAGTGGAAAGAAGTGATACAACATCATCTTCTATACAATTATTTTCCTCTCTGTTCTAACTGCAAAGTGTTATAAAGATCACTGCTCAGATTAGAAGCCCGTTGCTCAACAGGAAATAGTCAAAAGATAATATATAGTGCAGTGAACACACTGCAGTTCATGTAATAAATGAAATAATGTACATAACTCTCTTGTGTTATAATTTCATAACAGCAGTAACACATCTAACTTCACAGCACCAGTTCAGCTCAAGACTCATCTTATCAACAGCTTTCAGTGTGATATGTAGGGTGTGAGAGTCCATAAATCCCTACCACTATCTGATTTGGTTTGGATCCTAACACTATCTGATTTGGTTTTACTGAGTAGACAGCCAGTGAAGAATGTGCACTGTATGAACTAATGAACACATGCATGCTAGATGTGGCAAATATAATGCATATACATGTAACTGTGCTAAAAATAATTAATGCTCTATTACTTGTAAAACTGTTTCTGGAAAAGGCATTATATAATACAATGTCCCAGATAGTTTGTCAGCAGGGACCAAATTCATAACCATTTTATCAAAAAATATGAACATTTAATCATGGAGTTAAGTTCTGCAATTTCGAAGACCACGATGGGCTTACATTTCTGGGCCCAAAATTGAGGTGAGAACTGCTGACAGTAGTAGAAACAAAATAACAAGAGAATTGAGCCAAACAGCAATCTGTTGTGTCCAAGTGCCCAAAATAATTTCTGAAGCAGTTTAATCCCTACTTCCCATAACACTTTCAAAGTGAAAGTACCTGCAGTGTGACTTCTTATTCTTGAACATGGCTCCCTTTCCACACAAAAGCAATTTGGTTAGTGTAAAATGTTGCATGTGAAACAGCAGAGCCTTTACTCCAGTCCTGTCTACCACACACAAAGGCTAGCTGTATTAACATACTGACATGACAGTATGATGTAAGCTTAAAGGTCCTCATCTTACCTTCACAAAATGCAAAGAAAGTAGGTGCTGCAGAGCACTACAGCCTACTGTCAACTCTTAGAACCGCAACATATTCCTATACTTTTTGCATCATCCACACATGAAGTGTAATACCCTATACACATCAAAATTCAAACAAAATCCTCACCTCTCCTCAACAGAAAACCCCACTTACCCAGGATTAAAACTGCAGTGACTAGTGCCAAAACAGACCCATAGTATCAGGATGCCCTTCATTCACCTAACATCTGATTTTTAAAGGTGCAGCTACAAACAAAGCAGGTAAAGATGGCAAACCTAGAACTACCAGTTCACACTGCAGAATACTGTCATTGGCCTGGTTATTAAATCCTTGCATTTTAGAATTAATCTTGGGTTTTGTTCACAAACATGGGGCTCTGGGTAGGACTTTTCCTTATATTTCCACGCACGCCCCGCCCCCCCCCCCACCCCCCTGCGCCCTTTTTTTGTTTTAGTCTGGGGTTTAGGGATTTTCTGGGTGGAAAACAGACATTAAATTAATTTATACTACACAGAAAGAGACAAAACACATTACCTGGTATCCAGATTCTAATCTCCGTGAAGATTCTCTTGCGCTATATGCACCAGCTAAACTGTTTCCAGTCAATGTTCCAGATCCTAGCGATGAGCTGGAGGCCTGAACAGATATCCTTCGAGGAATTCGTGAGGGTTTTGACTCCATTCTTTTTATCCTGCATAAGGACACACAGATCATTTTTTCTTTTAGAAGCAGGGACCTACATGCAGAACATGCACAAGTCATTCTGAGTACATCATAAACATGACTTGGACATACAAACATTTACAGAGTGCTCTGGTCTGACTGTGCATCAGTAAGATGGGGAAATGAGTTCTTACCCTAGTTTTTATAACTCTTCTTTAGATCTCTTCCATTGCATGTTAGAAAACATAAAAAAAAAAAAAAAAGCCCTTTTTGCTTCTTATTATATTAGAATATATTATTGATATTATATTACAAGTGAGACTCCCTTAAGAACTCTGCACCACTAGTATTAACACAAAATGAACCAGGACTGAGGGAAAGAATCCTCAGATTTCCCAAAATCTTACTTTACTTGGTTGTTAATGAACTGCACCTCAACACTTGAAGAAACTACACTAATGTCCTGGTTTCAGCTGGGATAGAGTTAACTGTCTTCCTAGTAGCTGGTACAGTGCTATGTTTTGAGTTCAATATGAGAAGAATGTTAATAACACTGATGTTTTCAGTTGTTGCTCAGTAGTGTTTAGACTAAAGTAAAGGATTTTTCAGCTTCTCAAGCCCAGCCAGCGAGAAAGCTGGAGGGGCACAAGAAGTTGACACAGGACACAGCCAGGGCAGCTGACCCAAACTGGGCAACAGGGTATTCTATACCATGGGACATCCCATCTAGTATAGGAACTGGGAAGCGGGGGCAGGGAATCGCGGCTCAGGGACTAGCTGGGTGTCGGTTGGTGGGTGGTGAGCAATTGCCCTGCGTGTCATTTGTACATTCCAATCCTTTTATTACTACTGTTGTCATTTTATTAGTGTTATCATTATCATTTAGTTTCTTCTTTTCTGTTCTATTAAACCGTTCTTATCTCCACCCACGAGTTTTACTTCTTTTCCCGATTTTCTCCCCCATCCCACTGGGTGGGGGGGAGTGAGTGAGCAGCTGCATGGTGCATAGCTGCTGGCTGGGGTTAAATCACGACAACTAAGACTTATTCTTCAGGGTCAGAACTAGGGAACCTCACCCTCCTGCAGAAAAAAAAATACAGTTGCAGTCCACCCACCTCAAAGATATATTTAAATTCTCCAAAGACAACTCCCATGAAAATTAATTTATACAAAAGAGTACATGCTGGCTCACAGGTGTATATATAAATTTATCTTTGAGTCACTGGGTGTTTATTTGGTCTTTTGGTATTTCAAGGCATTTCAAAAGAAATGCTGGTGCCTCTTCTGCATGAGAAGTGATCCTGCAGTCATTCCTGTCCTTGAAAGGATATCTTGACTTAACGTTGCTCAAAAGCTCCAGATAGCTAGCTAACTGGTTTGCTAACATTCACAGTTTCTCCCTCCTCAGGATGGTAGAGACAGAACCAGACCACAAAAGGTAGCTCTTAAATAAAAAAAATTAAGAGAACTGCAGTATACTCAGTGGTGTGGTGTGGGAAGAGTAGCATGATAACCAACAACCCTAAAACAGATACCTGAAAACTCCACTGATACAAGGTGATTTGCAAAAGTGGTACAATCAAGGTTTTCTAACCACTTTTAATCCTGGCCTAACCTTCTGAGAATGGGAATAAGCTATATCAGAAAAAAAAAATTATCAGTAAAGTACATTTTTTTCCACATGCTCATCAGTAACACGGTCTGTGAAAAGCTGCTGCATCAATCCTGACGTACCTCATGTGGCTGCAGTTTCAAGTTGAGTTCACATACTCGGGACTTTTAGTCTTAGCTGAAAGTCATGCTGCATTACACATTCTACCTGGTACAAGCTACTTTGTACAGAACTCCATTGACCAAGTAGTTGGACAGCTGAGGTTAATTTCCTTAATGGAAGGTTTTTTAACCACTGTTCTGGTGCACATACCGTTGCTAGCTTTACAACACAGGTCACAACATAAAGTAGCCTAAATGCTTAATCTTTCAAGTAGGGCTCTTTTTCTTTTTTTTTTTTTTAAATTTGGGGGAAAAAAAATTGTAACATAAAGCATACCAAATTTAAGTGAATGTTTACATTCATGTACGAAAGAGCTACTGGGTTGTATTATGGAGATGCACACCAGCTTCTAAAGCATGCTTCAAACATTAGCAGCCCATTTGCTTTTGCCAGAGATATCACCAGTTAAACAAGATCACTTCAGGAATCTGAAATTCTCACTTGTCTAACTTCGGATTAGGAACACGGAATCATGAATTTGTTAAATTTCCCAGATCACATTTAAACCCCTAAGTAACTATTGAGCAGTTGTATGCAATTCTCAAAGTTTTAAATACAGCTCTATCAATAAGAATGCTCTAAGCAGTGTTCCGAAGTCCAGAACAACACTGTCAGTCATGGAAGCTTAAAAGAAATTCAGGAAGGACAAACCTAATAATCTAAGCTACACCACTTAGTGGATCATTTGTGCAATAAAATGTAACAATCACATTTCTTTGTATTTGTAACATTAGATAAGACACTGTAAAGATGGTTAATTCAAGCTTTAGCGTAAGCTGCCATAATGTCCACCGCAAGTTTAGTACTTGTCTGAAGCTGCACTGAGTGTGAAAAAGTAATTGTTCCAAGTTGCAAACTGTGAAGCTAAATTAATGTTACAGTAATACAGACTAGAGCGTATGCTGAACAGGACAGCTGTAGGTCTTGATGAGATCTGACATCCAAAGGACTGTTTATCTACCTTTTACCCTGATACAAAATATAAGGGACAGACACACAGAACAATGGATCCAATTCTCTACTATTAAGTACTTGACAAAGAGCACCAGCATTATCCCTTTCGTTAGGGATCATTCTGTTTCTGGATCACTTTGCTTCAGACAGGTGTGGAACCAGATTAATTAAATAACATAGATAGAATCAGACACAGACATCTGTAGAATACACAAAGTTTCTAAAAGAAGGGATGGAAGCTTCTACGGGTAGAAATTAATGTCCAGACAAACAGGGGGAATAGACAGAAGCGTAAGAAGTTATAAGAACTTCAAGACTAAATTAGAGATCGTCTAATACTAATAAAATTGCTTATGCTCCATCCACATAACAGACAAAAGAAGAACATTCCGATCAGAAAGGACAGGGTGGAAGACTGTGGACACCAGAGCCAACTATCTCTAGAAGCTAAAATGGAGTGCAAGATTAGCAAATTGCTTCTACAAACATACATAAAAAGGCACAAAATTAATTTTCTCCTCCAGTGGTAGCCCCAAGAGGACAATGCTATCAATCAGCTTTATCTTGTAAATTAGAACAGGTTGTGATTTCAACCTGAATATGTCGGGATGATACTATCTATATAATGTTTTCTTTCTCAAAGTGAAGAAATCTTGCAGAAAGTATACACAAAAAATGTGTTATAACAAGATAAAGGCGGCACATTAGAAAATGCAAAATTTCATATGTCAGTTTATGCATATACATTATGATTAATTTCTTTAATACAACCATACATTTCTTCTGCAGTCCTGGCCTCAGTCAGCAAACAAGAAGGATCTGCTATAAAGATGAATCAGAGCTGTGTAACAACAGGCATTTGACAAGAGGAACCCTACCTTGTTTGATACAGAGGTGGAAAGGTACTGAAGAAAAAGCCTTATGGACTAGGCAGAGAACTTCTGCTCCAGGAAACTGCATTTTAACTCTGCTTTTCAACAAAGATTCAGTGCCATGAAGCATGTAATCCAGATTAATCATATTTTAAAAACCACTACACAAGAGGTCTTCAATTTCTGGGCATCCATCATAAAATTTGCTTGGAATCCAACTTGCAGAAATCATGAAAGCACATATCTGCAATCGAAGTCAATGGTGCCATGACTTGAATATATTAGACAAGTTAGCTACTAGGCATCTCAACTTTGGTAATCAATACTAGTAAGAAGTCTTCTGGGGTTTTTGGGTGGCGGGTTTTTGGTGTTGGGTTTTTGTTTGTTTGTTTTTGTCCAGAGTTCTTTGAAAACCATTTTAAGCACTGCACCTTGGAAGCTTGAGAAGCAACCATCTTCATAGTTGGCTTGAATACACACAATACACATATAAGACACATGCTGATCATGGTAACACAATGAGGTGGTCAAGGTGAACGTGCTAAGCTAGCACAGAACACAGGACAGAGCGAGACAGTAGTCTCACAATAAAAAAAAAAAATCGTATTACTAAAGCCACAATAATACTTGTCTGCAAGCGGAATATCATGTTTTTAGAGGATATTTCAGAATGAGAATGGTTCCCCTTTACAGTATCAGTATCTTAAGGATTTTTTTGAATGAGCACAAAGACACTCAAATTAAAACCTCAAACATTTTGTTTACCCACACAGGAATTCAACAAATCTCAAGTGGTAATTAACATGCTGTAATGAGTTCTATAATGACAAAGTAGTCACCTCACTTTACACAGAAAGTAGTGAGGCCAAAAAAATACCTAAATGACTTATCTGAGAAATTAAAAAAAAAAAATTAAAAAAAAAAGAAGTCTAAGTTGTGTTGCAGTCTGAACTGATTTAAAAGCTTGTTGTTGCCACAAAGAAAAGGAACACCTTACTCAAATATGACCCCTGCTGTGTCCTTCGTTGAGCAACCTAAACACACAATCCTAGCAAAACACACTTCAGGCTTCTCCATCATTTTGACACTATTCATGCTGGTATCCAACAACTGAGAAATGAGAAAGGGAACGGCAGGGTGAGAAGCACTCTTGTCATCAAAACAACGTATTTCATCAGCTCATGCCATGTTACGCAACTTAGCCATCAAAACCTCATGCAAAAACCTGGAAACAACTCTTGTGTCTCCTGCAATAAGGATTACATATGATGCCTCTCAAGACTTGGTAAGAAACCAAGTTCTGGAATCAAACTTTAAAGTTGTACCTGGGAAACAGATGACAAGCTTTTAATGGCAGGTGGGAGCTGAACAGCCTACTTTGAGTATACAGCTCAAATGTCCTGCCCTTCTTGATTTGTCATCCCTCCAACTACATTACAAAAGATCAACTAGACCTAACATAGCCACAGATAGAGGTAACAAGAGATGAAAGATCCAAGAGGTCTTTGCGGGAAAGCAGTGTAATCTCAAAAGGTAAAAATAACAAAAAGAGCAAATACTTCAAATAAAAACTTCTCACTCCTCCTCTCTTCTGCCCTGACGCCCTCTACTGAGAAATGAGAGGCAGTTTGAGATAGCCATGTATGCCTACCAGTATGGGAAGCCTTTACTAGCTTCCATGTTTTCTACTAACAGCTTAAAGCACTCTTGTACCCTCAATCAGGGTGAAGCACACGCTTCACTCCCAGCTCCCAAGTTCAAGTTTTCTACCTTGGAACTAGGTGGTGACACTGCCACCTAACTTTTGAGCTTTTGTGTCTACAGGTTTTTGTACGGTTCGGCATTCAACTGTTCACGAGACTTTCTGCCGAGCAACTTGTGATCACGTGCCTTCTCCAGTGTTTACTCACAATCACGTCTTTACGACAAACAAGATGGAGTTCAGGGACAATTCTCTCAGTCTGCGCAATTCTTTGTTCGGGGTATTTTCCCAACCTTCAATCGAGGAAGGCTGACAGAAAACCCCAGCAGCCTCTCGGGAGTCCCGCGAACAAGAAAAACGTTTACGAATGCCGATCCTCTGCCTACGCTGCAGCGGCTGGTGTCATGACGCTGGGCTGTGCCCCCAGACCGGAGCCAGCAGGCCCCAGGCAGCGGGTGCTCGGCAGAGACGCTGAAGAGGGCACTTACCCTCCTCGCCAGGCTCCAAGGGAGAGGCCCGGCCGGCCGGGCTCCGGCGGGGAGCTGACGGCCGCACCCCTGCTGCGCCCGCGCTCCCGGCCAAGGCCGAACTGGGGCCGGCGCCAGGCCGAAGGGCAGCGCCGATCGCCCTGCCCCGACCCCGAAGGGCAGAGGCTCCTCGGAGGGAGGAAAGGAATGGGGCGGGGGGACAGAGGGCACAGCTCCGCTGCCAGAGAAGGCGCGGAGGCCTGCGGCCGTCCGAGCTGCTTCGCAGAGAGGAGGGCAGAGGAGCCAGGCGCTAGCCCCGAGACAAAATGGTTCCCCCCAGCCCTGGCGCGGAGCCGCCGGCCCCGGCCCCGCACGCCGCCGCTAGCTGGGCCGTACAGGGACATCTTCCCCTCCTCGGCACCGTAAGCGGCCTGTACTCACTCTCGCGGCACAACCCTCACGCCGCAGACATGCAGGGGCTGAGGATCCACCGGACGGGCCAAGTCGGGCCGGGCCCACGGGCTGCCACGCCAAGGCGGCCGCCTCTCCCTGGAACACAATGGCGACAGCCCGGAGCCCGCACGACTGTCGATCACCACCCCCGCCCCGCCCATGCCCCGCTCTCGCGAGAACTGCGACGGGGGTTGCCGGGGTGGGGGGGAGCCGAGGCGGCGGTTATGGCTGGGCACTTCGGCCGTGGGAGGTTAACGTTACGGTGCTTCGCAAAAGGAAGGCCGTCTGAAAAATCCTCACACTGAAGACAGAATTCCTTTTCTTTTTGTGGGGAAACGCCCCGAAAGCCACGGTTTGAATCGACTTTCAAGTTCAGCGTTCAGCCTTAAAACTGCAAGCAGAGGTGTTGAGTTTTCTCCCTGTGCTGCACGCTCTTCGGAGTTTCAGTATTGTTTTGTAAATAAATCCCCTGTGTCTCTTGAACAGCCACACGCCGTCTGTGTTCGATTTCGGGTCCCTGAAGGACACGGTGGGATGGAGGTGTTGGAGAAAGCCACCTCAACTGCGACGCGATGGCAATGCCATTCATTGTAATTGTATTCTGACTGCAGTTTTGTACTCTTGGAAGTACTAGACGTTGGCAGACATTTCTCCTTGAGGGGAAGATTTTGCATGGCTTACGAAATCGGGAGATAATCTTACCAATTCTGAAAATGCCAAGCCTTCACAAAATCTCTGTCAATCCTAAACCGCTGATGGTTTCCAGAGTCCCTGCCCGCCGCAGAATGTGGCAGAGATCTCACACTATTGTGTTTTCTGAACCAGGCTCTGAAGACGACATGGTGTGTTATTACTAAGGAGCCCAGGCTTCTATCGCTGCAGTCAAAAGTCTCAGTATTTTGCTGATCCAATATCCATCTGTCATCAGACTACATACAGCAGGGCTTTCCTGAATCCCAATGTCACAGCGAGTGCCCTAGATTGCATGGTTGCAAGTCAGATAAAGGGGTGCGCAATAGTAGCTGACTGGCCATTCGTTAAAGCAGGAAAAAAGAAAGAAAAAAAACCAACAACAAAAAAAACCAACCCAACCCCAAACCAGAAAACACGACCAGCCACCCTGGCACAGGCCTACCACACATACAAATTCAATGTGTGCATGCCTAATAGCTCTGACAGATCTGGGACACATGTAAGACCAGCTAGGCTGGTTAGAAACTAGCCAGGTGGCATCTCTAAATTATGGGACAGTCCTATGTTTAGAAATATCCTTGATTCTGATTCCCATTCATGCTCCTAAATGTGTTTTTCCATGTGTTTGGATTGTGATGGGTTTTGTACACTGGTTCTCTTCCATAGAGAAATGGTAGGCAAAGTACTAGTGAATTGGAGACGAGGACAAAGGGCTGGGAAGAGCTGTAAACAGAGCGAGAAGTAATTGAACAAAAACTGGTAGGAGAAAGGCTGCTGGTTTTTTGCTGATGGGCATGTTGCCTTTCACCAGCATGCCCAAAGCAATGCTTATTGGACTTGGAAAAATCTTGTCTATAGCAGCCAGAAGCAGGCTGCTGCCCCTGCCAATAACATTTATTTGGCGTATCCGTCTCCAGGGAAGGAGGACAGCTGGGAATGGACTTCATGAATCATTCCAGCAGTAGTGGCTGCCCTTTTTCCTGGTTAACAAACAAGAACATTTATAGAGTTAGATCTACATTAAATTAAATCAAATCCTTAAAGGAGGCATTCTGTCTTTTAGTCATGCACAAATGAACTGTAATTCACAGATCAAGTAAAACGACTGTGTGAATGTAGAGGACAGAGCATACAGCCCTCCTGCAGCCAGAACAGAGCGTAGTCACCACTAGGCAAGTCCATTATGCTTTTCTTTTTAAAAGCAAGTTAAAAGGTAAGTAGGGTAAACTCTATCCAATACAAAACTTCAGAGCTCTTCAACTCAGTCTCACTATCATCAGAAGAGGATTTACTGGGGGTGCTAAGAAAGATGTTCTACCATTCACTACAATAGCCCTGTCCAGTTCAATGCACAATTTGTATTACTTAAGGGTTGATGCAATCCCCTCTTATTAGCAATCGATGAGCCATTTGTTGGCCATACTCTTGTCACAGCTTTATTCCTCTTCTTAGAATAAAAAAAATTACACTATCACCTGAGCTCATAGGCTGGCATTTTTTTTAATCTGCACAATGGATCAAAGATCTACCCTGTAATATTGCAACACTGCATAAGTAAATTAGTTTAATTACAAATATACAAAATTGGGAAAGGTTAAGATACAATGATCACCACACTTGACAAAGACATCTCTACATTGTGAATCACTGCTAAAATGGCACCATCTAATGAGCCTGGAATACATTTTGGGTTTTGTCTTAAGGAAAATGTCAAAACGTTGGGTGATAGTGGCTGAAATCACAAAAGCCTGTGTAATAATGTGCTTGTAAATGGCAAAGCAGGAGGTTTAGAGTACAATCTGCTTCATCATGTCCTTTAACCATATCAAGAATATGGAAATAGGCAGGTTCAAGTCAGGTAATTATTAACAGATTTACTACCCCTAACTGTCCTTTCTTACATCCTCTCACAAAAGCTGTTTTTCCACAAATGACTGAACTTTTCATAGAGTCTGTCCTTAACTTCAGTAGATCATACTCTGAAATTTTAAGATGGTCTGAAATTGGTGTTGTCTAGTTGTCTAGCTTCAATCTACCCATGTTAGTAAGTCATTCTTAAGTCAAATTCACTTCTAATAACTATCTGGAGATAGACACTTTCCAAAGAGTTTTCATAACATTTCTGACCAGAATGCAAGATTTTTATTAGGGAGCACTGGGTTTTTTGTTTTTGGTTTTTTTTAATGCAGTTTAGATTGCATCTTGTATATTCATTTGTTATGAAGGAATTTCTATTGCTTAGCCCAGGCTAGAGCAGTGGAAATTACTCCTTTGATGATGAAAATGTCATTGCTTATTGTTATTTAGGAAGAAATTTTTGCTGCTGAAAACCTAAGAAAACTTGGATAGCCTTAAGATATCTTTCTATGTGCCTGAGTTATAAGAATTAAATAACAGCACAAAACCAACACTGTATATACATGAACACATGGGGCTGAAAAAGTTTTTGAACAAGAATAATAGCAATGTAAGATTTTATTGAAATCTATCTGAGCTCTGTCACTGAGGATAGTATGTAGTGGGGGAGTACAGTATGTTTTACTACTGTGTTGATGAGAATGGACCGGGATCCAGGAACAAAATAATTATTGTTAGTGTGTTATTATGACTAATTTAGTGTTAAAGCAGAGAAGGAAGTGGGAGGGGCAAAGCATCAGGAATTCTTAGTTGCATGTACAAACAACAAGGGGATCATTATGCTTTTCCTGTAATTGAAATACAGGCAGTAGTGTTGTCTCTCTCTCTCCCCCCCCCCCCCCCCCCACCTGCAAACAGCTACTTTAGTTAGTTAGTTAGTTAGTTAGTTTCCTTAATTTATATTATGTCCATCATTTTTATGGATAGGAACAAATGACTGTGATTAAAATAGAAGACATTTTCAACTCCTGGTGAAACTACATCTCTCTGTTGCTCTTGCTATATGGTTGAAAAGACTAGTATCCCTTTCTTGAGGTTCAACTAAGAAAAAGTCAAAATAAACAATTATGTTTTCCTGTGCACTTAATAGCAGCAGAGTAAATCTCTTCTTCTTGTGCCTAACAGAAATAAGAAAATAAATGTCAAGAAGATTTGACTTAATAAATCAAGTGTAGGATTAGGAACATAGTCCTGGCTTCTACTGTTATCTGTACCAGAAGTGTATTTTACCTGTGGAAAACTTGTTCAACTGCTCCCTGGCTGCCTGACTTTCTTCTGCTTTACAGTGCAGATGTGGTAGATAAAGTAACGTAATTTAAAAAAAAAAATACATAATTACTGATTTAAAATGAAAGGGCATGTACATAAATACAACAAAGGCCCAGTTAGAGTTTGCCTGATAACAAGTGATTTGCATGAAAAAAACAAACCATATTTTCTATTGTCTCCATTTTATACCAGCTTAAGATAAAGAAATTGAAGGAGAAAAGAAAAGGATTTTGTTTTGACCAAGGATGGGGAGCCACCAGTCAGCAGAGATGGGAAGGGGGAAGAGAGGACATGAGGTCACGCTTCTGCTTTTGGTGTAAGGTATTCTTGGAAGTTTTTATCGGGCAGGCCCACGTGGGCCTGAGACAGCATATCTTCACCTTTACCTCCCAGAGAGAGGTTTGGAAATAACAAGAGGACAACATAGACAATGCTGGAAACACATCAGGCAGTAAAGGTGCTCCCTGACTCCATGGAATATTGGTCAATCAAGGCATTTTTGTTGCCTTCTGTTGAGTTTGTCACTGATGTGATGATATGCACTAATCAGTGTCTCACAGGCTGTGATACTGGACACACAGTGTTTGTGGGAAGAGACACCAAACGCCAGACTAGCAGCCCAGAGCTGTACATTGAAAACAGGTGGTGACACACATCTTCAGTCTTCATTTTTATGATGACTGATTATTTTATCCTCACAGACACAGACTGATGCTACAAGATACCTTTTCTTTCTCAGGTGCCATTAAGGGCCAAGCAAGAACATAACTGGTTTTAATGCTTCATGTCTTTTTTTTTCTGAGAATGCACTATAGGCAAGTTACCTGAAGCAGGCTTCTGTGTTCGTCTAATTTGAATGAACTCAGGGGAATCTCAGACAGCACACGATGCTTTTAGCCATGGACTCCTGAGTGCAGTGTGCCGTCCCAGTATGCAGGTCCAGCCTTTCCTTCTGCACTCTCCTACTCTTTGTGCGCTGAATCACGCTAAGCTGTTCTGACCTCCATATAGATGTCCTCATTTATTTTTATGCCTCCCAATGGAACAGGCTGCCCATAGCATACTGCTATTACATGCCGACTTTCAGGATTTGCTTTTTGCCAGTACTTTATGTGAGGTCAACATAATTTGCCTGTATTTGGCAGCAGAAAAAAATGGTTCCATACTAGACAACCCTAAAATATTTTGATACTTTATAACACGTCTATTTTCTGCACTCATCACTCTTTGAGAGAGTGCTCAGCTTTGCTATTCCTTTCCAGAATCCCACACTCTTCCTCATCAGAGCCCAAAGCTGCAGGGTGTTGCATGACTGTTAAAAGAAACATCAGGGAGAGGGAGCAGGGCGGGGGGTGCGTTGAAAAGGACATTTATAAATAAGAGACATGGGTGTTAATACTTACGGTGACTAATGAATGGGAAATACTAAGGGGCGTCATACCTGTGCAATTGCATTCCACATTGCCTGTCATGACTGGTAAAGCCCAGTATGCTTTGCCTGTAAGCAGAGCTATACTTTCATCTGTTTCTAAAAATGACCATGACTGAAAAAAAAATGCAATGTGTGTCCTATCCCTGGTGCAATTAGGCATACTGCAGGGCCGACCTGATAGTTTTGAACAAAACCAGCATCCAGCATATATTCCCACATGGATACTGTAATAATGGACTTAGTACCATGGGCTATCAGAGCCCATCATGGGCACTAGCTTCTAGGTAAGGATATGGTTTTACAAAGAGGAGTGCTGCTAGTCTGTATTAGCATTATCTCTGGATCTGATGTTACACAAGGTTAGATTGCTCTGTCCCACCACTTGCAAGCTTTTAATCCTTTCCATTTAAGTGGAGTTCCAAGGATAGAAATGTAGGAGTTGGCTCTACATCTATTATCATTCCTTTATATTAATGGTGTTCCAACTTTACTATTCCTAATAGTTCATCGCTCTTTTAATCTCCTAAGTATGTGAAGGAAGCAGGGCTGTTACTGTCTCTGTCTTTACCTAAAAACCAGTGTGATTATGAAGCAAAAAAGTTAGCTTGCTGATCTTGCACTTCTTCCAGCATTATCCCAATGCAGAGAACACACAAGGAATTTCTACACTAATTCCAGTAGACAAACACTTGTAAATACCGCAGTCATGTTTCCAATGCTGTTGTCCATTTATGTTCTGCACCTTTTTTTGAGAGAGTAAAATGCATATGAGTGTGAATGATGAGAAAGAAGAATTCCTACAAAATGACTATGAGGTTGCTGACACAATGTAGCCAATTACTTTTTTAAATATGCTAAACACAAGTCTTCAAGGGCATATGTAAGACTAGATAATTTACCAAATAATTTTCTTATTGATTTAGTATTCATAAAATGTTACCTGTCAGCTCTATAATATGACTCCACACATATTCTCTCCACATTTGAAAAAAAATAAAAATAATATAGCCTTGCTGCTTACTCCAAAGATAATTTGGAGTGTCACAAATAGAATGGAAAATCCCTTCTGAAATAACAAGTACAGCAAAATCACAGGGAAAAAAAGATTACTCCAATCTTAGCTGGAATTAATTTTTTTTTTTAGACTCTATAACTTAGAACCAAAAATTTAAAAGTCATCTTGAAATGTGTCGAAAACTCCTGATACACACACACACATAAATATATATATATGTACACACACACACACTTATAAGAGTACATATACACACATTACAAGCAATGTCTTCTCACTCTCCATTTTATACAGTGATGGGATGTTCTTGGAGATTTGTCCTTGAAATAAGTACGGATCTTGCTAAGAAGTGAGCAGGCTCAATCTGAAATAAGGAGGATCTAGTTCTGGGTGAGTAGTCATGAAAAAGGAATTTGCGTGCAGTGAAGCCAAGGGGTCAAGGTTGAACTGAACTGCACTCCCTTGTTAGAACATATGAATAGCCGTATTAGGCTGATGAAAGGTCCAGTCAGTGTGGTATCTCATCTCAAATAATGGCTGGTAGACACATCTAGCAAAGTGTGTAAGAACAGGGCAAAGCACACTGTGAAACTTTCCTCTGTTTGACCAACCCCAGATATCAGCAATTTGGACACAACACCCATGTCCTTTGATGGATCATAATATTACTTAATTGTTTTTTGGAACTTTTTTGGATATTTTTTTACATCCTGTAGTAATAATTCCAGAATTTAGCTTTGTGCTGTGCAAAAAACCCTGATCCTCTTGTGGTTTGTTTAGAACTTGCTATGTTATAATTTAATATGATACTTCCTAATGCTTGCAGTAAGAGAAACAGCAAGTAATTGTTTCCTTTTCAAGTTCTGACTTTATAGATGCCTATCATCTCAACTTTAAGTTTTGCCTTTTCTCATTTAGAAGATTCTATGTGAATTACAAGATTCTACAGGATATTTCAGCACAGCAAGTTGAAATCACCAAGCTGTGGAACAATCTCATGACATGGTGAATGCAGAATTCCAGCTAATTTTGCTCAGGTCCATGTCTAGAAATATTTAGGTGCTGAAGTGGAATTTAATTTTGTACATTTGGCAGTAGGACTCAGAAAAGCAAAAACAAAATAAAAAAAGCAGCTAACCTCTTTCATGTCTGTCTGTAGGTAACTGTTTTTTTCCTCTGGTGTTTTGTAGGCACTTACTGTTCCGCGACTAATTAAAGACATTGCCACCGATCTCCAAAGTCTCTTTGCATGCACAAAATAGGCATCTTTAAGTCTTCTAATGATGGAGATTTGATAGCATAACTAGCACCCAGACAGTACAGTCAGCATAGAGCACATTAGCAATTTAATTCAGGTGAAGGGAGAGGTAGCGATCTCCGCTGCTTACAAAATAGACAAATGATTAGCTAACTTTATTACTGCTATGCAAGTGTCCCTAAATAAGTGTGATTCTTCCTGCCTGGAAGGACTGAACATGAAATCAGAATCTACAGTTAATGATATATGGCTTTTTCATTTAAGGCAAGCTTGTGTGAAATTTGGCAAGCCTGAAACAAATTAATTAGATTATTTCTTCCTAATGCTGTATCTAAACCCATTGGGTGTCTCATATGCAGTGCCTTACATAAAAAGGGATTCATTTTTTATTATACTGCCTTGATCCAGAAAAGGTGAATTTATATGGATTAATTTCTGTTCCAGTTATTTTAGTACATCTAGCCCTTATCCAGATGCATAAAGGAAGTGGCAGCTGTTAATACCCTTCCCTTCTTTTGTTTTATACACAATCTTAAAGATCATTTTTTGTCCTCTCCTGCATGCCACAATAGGTGTGTGACCCAGAGGGGTTCTAAAAGCTTTGGCCTGGTGCCTGAGCTGTTGTGGGCAGGGGAGAGGGATAGGAGGGTTATCCAGGATGCACTGTTGCAGGTGACATACCATGTTCCCACCCTAAAGGTACCATTTTCTTGGGGGTTTTGGCCAAAGTCTTAGGAGCAATACACAGTTCTTACTGAATACAGGGCCTATTTCTCTTATTGTGTTCCATTTAGAGGTCACATGACAGTGACTCAGAGGGCTATGTTCTTCGTCCTGGAAATCAGGACCTAATATTCAGGAATAATATAATGCAGGCTTCTCCTATCTCACATGGTCCTGGTTTAACCCCAGTGGGCAGCTCAGCTCCATCCAGCCATTCGCTCACTCCCCCCCAGTGGGATAGGGGAGAGAATCAGAAGAGTAAAAGTGAGAAAACTTGTGGGCTGAGATAAAGACAGTTTAATAGGGAAAGCAAAAGGCACACATGCAAGCAAGTCAAAATGAGGAATTCATTCCCCACTTCCCGCTGGCAGGCAGGTGTTCAGCCATCCCCAGGAAAGCAGGGCTCTATCACGCCTAACGGTGACTTGGGAAGACAAATGTCTTCACTCCGAACATTAGCCGCTTCCTTCTTCTTGCCCCAGCTTTATATGCTGAGCATGATATCCTATGGTCTGGAATATCCCTTGGGTCAGTCGGGGTCAGCTGTCCCGGCTGTGTCCCCCTCCCAAGTCCTTGTGCCCCTCCAGCCTACTCACTGGTGGGGTAGAGTGAGGAGTAGAAAAAGCCTCAGCTCTGTGCAAGCACTGCTCAGCAGTAACGAAAACATCCCTGTGTTATCAACACTGTTTTCAGCACAAATTCAAACATAGCCCTATATTAGCTACTATGAGGGAAATTAACTCTATCCCCACCCAAACCAGCACACACATGCATCTTAACTTTATAACCTGTTTTTTAGGAAAATAACTTGTTTTTAGGGCTCCATCAGAAGAAGCATGACCAGCAGGTCGAGGGAGGTGATTCTCCCCCTCTAATCTGCTCTCGTGAGACCCCACCTGCAGTACCGTGTCCAGCTCTGGGGCCCCCAACATAAGAAGGACATAGACCTGCTCAAGCAGGTCCAGAGGAGGGCCATGAAGATGATCAGAGGGCTGGAGCACCTCTCCTGTGAAGACAGGCTGAGAGAGTTGGGGTTGTTCAGCCTGGAGAAGAGAAGGCTCCGGGGAGACCCTATAGCAGCCTGCCAGTACCTAAAGGGGGCCTACAGGAAAGATAGAAAGAGACTTTTTACCATGGCCTGTAGTGACAGGACAAGGGGTAATGGCTTTGAACTGAAAGAGAACAGATTTAGATTAGATGCAAGGAAGAAGTTCTTCACTGTGAGGGTGGTGAGGCACTGGAACAGGTTGCCCAGAGAGGTTGTGGATGCCCCCTCCCTGGAAGTGTTTGAGGCCAGGCTGAATGGGGCTTTGAGCACCCTGGTCTAGTGGAAGGTGTCCCTGCCCATGGCAGGGGGGTTTGGAACTAGATGATCTTTAAGGTACCTTCCAACCCAACCCATTCTATGATTCTATGAAAATAAGAATGTCTTTGTCTCCCCTAGCTTCATGAAATTTATTTCTGTTTCCTTCTTCATTTTAAATGTCAAATACAATATAAAAGGCTTCTACTTAGATGTTTTGCACATTTTTTTGGTTTTGTAAATAATAAATTGGTTTTGTCCAACCTCTGTAGCCTGAATAAGAAATATATAACATCATGTTCATAAGATAGAAGAAGAAAAATTAGATCTTACATTTTAAATCATATTCTTAATATAGTTATTTAGCACTTCTTAACCTTTTCATTATTAGAGCTTAAGACTACTAACAAATCTGTTGCTTCCTAAAGTCAGAGGAGGGTTTGGCCACAGGCTGTGAAAATATGAAATTATCACAGCTAGAAATATCTGCTTTCTTTGTAAATGTTTGTTGGGGAGATGGCAACTAAAGTGTTAGTGAAATGATCACATTTTTCAAACCACTATTCAAATTATTCCTATTGTTAACATAAAAACTGTTAGTGTTTTGACTGTTGATTTAGCTGTACTTGGCAGAAAGTCATAGAAAGAAAGTGCATGGCAGACTATTAGCATTTCCACTTCTCATTAAAGATGTAAAGAATCAAAAAAAAAAAAAATCTAAAAATACAACCAGTAACATTTTACTCCTAAAACAACGAAATGTGAGAGAAAAGGCTTTTACAATGGGAGCAGCTCTTACACACTGAATAGCAGCTGGTAGAGGCCTATTTAGGAGACTTTTGTGTGAATACTATGCTGAACAAAATGTGGAATTTAAGCTGTAGTTAAATGCAGATAAAGGTCAGAGATCACGATCTCCAGAAACGATCACTTGCAATATTTCTAACTTCCTTTATGCACAGGAGGGATGTGCAATGCAAAAAACTAGACAAATCACTGCAAAATAAGGTTTTCCTGGCAACCAGGAAGAATTTTCTGCTCCTAACAAAGACCAGCATACAAATGGGTTTGAAATTCAGACACAGACAACTGTTGGAAAAGAACTGCAGAATAGTATTTGTCTTGCATCAGCTGGCTGCTAGGGAAAGGATATAATCAGTCATTTTTTCTAGGAAGTTTCCCCTTCATTGCTGGAACTCTTTCTTATGAGTTCATACTTAGAATTTGTAAACTTCATTTTTAGTTATAACCATTTACAGATGTAAATAATGTTACAGAAACTGTAGTTCATACTTATTAACAGACCTGTCCCATTTACTTTTATTATAAAAATGTGTGTAAACATTCCTACCCACAGTGTTGTAGAAATGGAATAGCACTTATAGTATATTTCTCATATTATCTATTTAAAAATGAACATATGTATTCTGTTTTGCATGATTTTTTTTAGTTTATTTTTCATATAACCTCCTATGAACTACCAGAATTTTCTGGTTTTGACCTGTGCAGATATTGACATCATGCTCTTCACATTCTAGTAAAAACTAATATTGCATCTAGTATCTGCTAGTGGACTGATTACTGATATATTGGAATTGGTCCTGCAGACTTCACTCAAATAAATAAGCTTTATATACACAACTGACAATTTAATATTAAACTTATATTTACAGATATTACTGATATCCTCTATAAGACAGCCTATGATATTCATATTTAGATCTCTAGCCTGATTATCAAGCAACTGCCTGTATAGGGTCTGTGTGGCAAGGTTTTGCTAGCAGGGGGGCTACAGCAGTGGGTTTTATGAGAAGCTGCTAAAATGTCTGACAGAACCAGTGCCAGCTGGCTCCAAGATGGACCCACTGCTGGCCAAGGCCAAGCCCATCAGCAACGGTGGTAGTGCGTCTGGGAGAACAGATTTAAGAAGGGAAAGAAAAGTTGCTGTGGCACAGCAACTGCAGCTGGAGAGAGGAGTGAGAGCATGTAAGAGAGCCAGCCCTGCAGACCCCAGGTCAGTGAAGAAGGAGGGGAGAAGATGCTCCAGGCGCCGGAGTGGAGATTCCCCTGCAGCCCATGGGGAAGACCATGGTGAGGCAGGCTGTCCCCCTGCAGTCCATGGAGGTCTGTGGTGGAGCAGATCTTCACCTGCATCTGGTGGAGGACCCCACGCTGGAGTAGGGGGATGCCCGAAGAAGACTGTGACCCTGTGGGAAGCCCACGCTGGAGCAGGTTTTCTGGCAGGACCTGTGCGTCTGTGGAGAGAGGAGCCCACGCTGGAGCAGGTTTCCTGGCAGGACTTGGGGGACCCACGCTGGAGCAGTCTGTGCCTGAAAGACTGCAGCCCATGGGAGAGACCCACGCTGGAGCAGTTCATGAAGGACTGTTTCCCGTGGGAGGGACCCCACGCTGGAGCAGGGGAAGAGTGAGGAGTCCTGCCCCTGAAGAGGAGGAAGGAGTGGCAGAGACAACATGTGATGAACTGACTGCAACCTCCATTCCCCATCCCCCTGTGCTGCTGGAGGGGAGGAGGTAGAGAATTCAGGAGTGAAGCTGTGCCTGGAAAGAAGGGAGGGGTGGGGGGATGGTGTTTTAAGATTTAGTTTTATTTCTCATTACCCTACTCTGGTTTGATTGGCAATAAATTAATTTTCCCCAAGCTGAGTCTGTTTTGCCCATGACAGTAATTGGTGAGTGATCTCTCCCTGTCCTTATCTTGACTCACGAGCCCTTTGTTGTATTTTCTCTCCCCTGCCCAGCTGAGAAGGGGGAGTGATAGAGCGGCTTTGGTGGGCACCTGGCATCCAGTCAGGGTCAACCCACCACACTGCCCTTATATGCTACATAGGTTATGGAATTTCTCACAAACCATAAAGGTTAGTATACTCATAATTCTTTGTAATGTTAGAGGTTAAGAGTAGCAAAATATAAAGTTGTTTTGATATGGAGATATTGGCTATGCTCGCAGTGTGTTCATAAGTTTGCAATAAGACCTTGGGCTTCGATGCCATTGCCACATGCTAAAAAGTATGTCTTATAATTTATTGAAAACATACTGGTTTTCTCTGGAAACAATTTTGGGATAGCTGTTTTAACCAGTTTGGAAATGTGGCCTTGTTTTTACTCACGGATTACCTTGAGATCTTGCCACTCTACCAGACTAACTACAATATTTTTTTTATCTTGCAAAGACTGAGAAGTCTACAGTTAGGTTGCTTGCGGGTTTGCAACAAAAACAAAACCAAGGATTCCAAGCCATCTTAAATGTTTTCAAAGAAGCATTTATCCAAAGAAAGTCAAACTGCATAGGAATAACTTGTGATTGTGATGGTAATTTAAATAAATTTTTAAACGGAAGACGTAAATAAGAAGAACTTTATACATGGGCATGCATGGAAATGCTTGCAAACAATTCTGCTCGTATTGCTTGCCTGTAGAGGACCCAGTAAATGTATAATTTAGTACATGAGACCAATTACATCTGCTGGTAGCAAAATTAACATAGCTTATTTTGGGTTTCAGGGAAGACAGAATTACTCATGTAAGCTGTTTCAGAATAGATATGGTTTAGTACAAGGCTATTATACCCTTTTTTCATCTATGTTATAGCAAGTTCGAATTCTGTTTCATGTTTCCCTTCAGATGAAGCTCTCTGCACCTGCAACATAATGGGCTTTGACATGAATCAATATAGGCAGAAGGAAAGGTAATTTTTATTCCCCAAAAGTCCAGTTTTATCCCAGTGGAGCTTTTCTGGTTTTAAGGCAGCTAACACAATAAAAGAATTACAGAATGTAAACTTGTTTTAGCAAACTAGAAATTCACACTCCTCTACTGGGTTTTCCTTTGGGTCATTTTCAAGACTGGGTGGGGAAGCAGTAGATGATGCTAACATACTTTTGCCCTAGAACAGATAGAAAGAGCAGTTCATGGTAACTGATGCAGTTTTGCTGATCTACCAACTTCCATTTTTACCTGACATGACACTCCTACAGTTCGCAGAAGCTTTCTCCTAGATATTCAATCTCACTACTGGGTCATATACTTTCTGGAAGCTTTCAAACATTTGCCCACATCAAGATCCTTGCAACTCCTTGGACTGAAATATATTTTGGTATACTGAGATTCAATGTGTTCAGAACTGATATTCAGGTACATCAGGCTTTTGTCCTGGATTTAACTTTGGCAAATCTTTCAGCAATGCAAACTTGAATTCTATTACCAATACAGACTGAAAAGTGTTCACTTGTTGCATGAAAACTCGAAATATGTTTCCTTTGATCACATCTCCATGCAACGATCATTTGCTTACATGGTCTTAGTGTTCTCCTCAACTTTATCTTTCTACGTACATAACTCAATCCAAGGAATTACAGTTTGTTTCATTAGTGAATGAAGAATTCAGCCTGCTGCTTCTAATAGTTTTAAGACTGAATATCAGTGATCTTGAATAGAGTGAGGATTGTTCGCTACTGACATTTCTTTCAGAGCTAGATGTGAATTTGCAATAAGCTAATTTCAAGAGCTATCTTACCTCAGTAAATATTTATGTATTGAGTGGGAACCAAACAAGGTTTAAGCATAAAATTGAGAACTAACTATCGTTGTAATCAGGTCTGAGCCCACATCCCTCTCACTCACTACACTCATTATAATGTCTTTTGTAGCTTGTACTGTTATTTCTAAATGAATTTAACAGAATTCTCAAACCATACAAAATCTGCAAACATAACTCAATGTTTTATGTCCTTCCCTGTATCCACCTAAGAACAAATCTAAAACCCAATAAAAATGTTATTGCAAAAATGTTGCTTAATTTATCTTTTTTTTCTGGAGGCTCAATTTCTGTCATGGTTTAACCCCAGCCAGCAATTAAGCACCGCGCAGCTGCTCACTCACTCACCCCCACCCAGGGGGATGGGGGAGAGAATTGGAAGGAGAAAGGTAAAACTCAGGGATTGAGATAGGAACAGTTTAATAGGACAGAAGGGAAGAAAATAGTAATGATAATAATAACAATAATAAAATGACTGGAATACACAAAACAAGCGATGCACAATGCAATTGCTCACCACTTGCTGACTGACGCCCAGTTAGTTCCCGAGTAGCGATTCCCTCCTCAGGTCAACTCCCCCCAGTTTATATACTGGGCACGATGTCACACGGTATGGAATATCCTTTTGGCCAGTCTGGGTCAGCTGTCTCAGCTGTGTCCCCTCCCAACTCCTTGTGTCCCTCCAGACTTCTTGCTGGCTGGGCATCAGAAGCTGAGAAATCCTTGACTTAGTACAAACACTACTTAGCAACAACTGAAAACATCAGTGTGTTATCCACATTATTCTCATACTAAATCCAAAACACAACACTATAGCAGCTACTAGAAAGAAAATTAACCCTATCCCAGCCAAAACTAGGACAATTTCAAACGACAGAAGCCATAAAAAATTTACTTGCCAAACTATTGGCTATTAGCATCTCATTTCTTCTGCACCATCATAGCACATTCAAAATCCCACTTGGAGTGCATTTGATTGTGGTGGTGTGATTGACCTACTTGCTTATGAGTACCACTAAACATCATCTTTCATGCATGTGATTTTTCTTCTATTTTTCACCTTGATTAAATACAGAATCTCAAAATAGTTTCGGAAACAAATTTATACAAGCTAGTATTTGTTTAATGAAGTGTCAAAAGCTTGAAAAGAGATTAAACTGACACCATCCTGTAGCTATGGATGTGCAGAACTGCATTCACCAAATAGGACTGCAGTTTTGTTTTGCAGAAACCTTATGACTGACTATAAAAGTAGCTTAGGTGCTACAGTGTATATTTATTTTTTTATATAGATATGCATATTTCTGCTGAGCTTTTGAAGTAACATATGCTAATGCAAGGTACAAGGTCCTTTGCAAACCTACAGAATAATTTACTGACTTCTCAAACTAGCTGAATCACTTTTAAACAGGAATGTAAGTGGTTTTCACCTTTTTGGAGCAAACACTTAAAAGGAAGAAAAAAAAAAAAGAGGCCTGCACAGGAGAAAACACTCTGAATGTGAAAAAGGCAGACACTTTAAAGCACATCTGAATCAAAAAACAGACCATTGCCAGAGTTATTATAATTAAATACTGATCAATTTATAATACTGGTGTAATGTATTGCTTGTTACATGTAGGCAGTGGTATAGATACATGAAAGCAAGAGCTGTAGTAGCTGGGAATAAGAGTGAGTTCTATGGCTACATGAAGTTACAGCAACAGTCACTTTGACATTGCAACTCACATCCCATTTTAACGTTTCTCAAGACTACAGCTGTGCTTGTGGTATTGATGCTAGGAGTGGGAGATGTGCAATGTATCGAGTTAGGACTCATCCACAGGAACAAGCTCTTGGAGCTAAAAAAGATCCTGCTTGTTTGCTGAGCTATGTGCACCCTGGCAGAGGGCCCAGTCTCGGACCATGGTAAATATTAGGTGATGTACCCTAATTTAAGCTTCTTCCCTTTCCATGTAAGCCAAATTAACCTCAGGTTTGCTATGGGTAAGGAGCACTCATGGGTAGTTAGGGTCGTTCAGCTGATAGGCAGTTAAATTCCAGTAATTTGAGCTTCCATCTTCTTCTGGGTGTCCTTAGGGTGTAGCTCAACGGTACCACAGACTGTTCTGTACTAGCATTGGCAGGGTCCTTTCCTCCTACCTAGCCACAGGCCTGTTCAAAGGCACTAGTACTTGTGCAACCTAGTGATGTTCTGGTTCAAGGACCAGACCTGGCCATAAGCTTTTTACTATTTACTGTGTTAACTGGCTATCCTCAGGCTGGTTCCATGGGCAGCTGAGCTCATCTAGTGGCTCATGACTATCAAAAGGCAATCTCATTGCCTTTCCATGTGCCCATCCTTGCTCATCCCTTTTCCTGCTTCTCCTTAGCTCCTGACTCTCCACTAGTGGATATTCAGAGATCATACCCTTCCTTTATACTGATTCTCCTCTGTGATTCTTATGTGTGTGAATTTATATCACTAAACTGCTGAAACAAAATCTATGTTGGCAGGAGTGGGATTGTTCTGTATGGCTTTAATTGGAGTCCAAATAAAGTTACAGTACAAGTTAAGGGCAAAATTAAATAGATAAGAGTTGGGAGGAAGATGTAGGCTGAATGGTGTCTCCCTTTTTTCTCTGTAGTTACCTATTAAATCAGCCTAAGTGTCTAATAAAAACACAGCCTTAAACTTATTTCTGCATTTTAGGCAATAATTCAAAAGGCTCAGTGATTAAGTAGTTGTTACAGATGCACGCACAACCAAATCCAACAGGTGTTAAAACTCAGATTTATTCTTCAATAAAAAGTTAGTTAGAAGTCCGGTAACATTTTATAAAACCACAGACCTGCTGCTCCGAGGAGGACTGACTCCAACATGTCTTCCGGCGGGACCTTCTCTACACCCCTGTCGAATCTGACCTGTGGTCATTTAATCCCTGTTGGCCAAGAAGGTCACATCAGTGTACCTGGCACATCTCGATTGGCCAGCTCAAATTTCAACCTGCCGTCTGCCTCTAGGGTTTTGGGGGTTTTTTCCCCTTCTCCCTGCCTGGAGAAGTTTTGTTTCCTGCTGGTGGGGTGGTTGGGGTGGGGGCGGGGTGGGGGGGGAGTGTACTGCCACACTACTTTTGAACTTAATGACTGTCCTGGTTTCAGCTGGGATAGAGTTAATTGTCTTCCTAGTAGCTGGTACAGTGCTATGTTTTGAGTTCAGTATGAGAAGAATGTTGATAACACTGATGTTTTCAAGTTGTTGCCAAGTAGTGTTTAGTCTAAAGTCAAGGATTTTTCAGCTTCTCAAGCCCAGCCAGCGAGAAAGCTGTAGGGGCACAAGAAGTTGGCACAGGACAGAGCCAGGGCAGCTGACCCAGACTGGCCAAGGGGGTATGCCATACCATGGGACGGGACATCTAGCGTATGAACTGGGGGCAGCGGGGGCAGGGGATTGCCTCTCGGGGACTAACTGGGTGTCGATCAGCAGGTAGAGAGCAATTGCCCTGCGCGTCATTTGTACATTCCAATCATTTTATTATTACTCTTGTCATTTTATTAGTGTTATCATCATTATTAGTTTCTTCTCTTCTATGAAACTGTTCTTATCTCCACCCACGAGTTTTACTTCTTTTCCCGATTTTCTCCCCCATCCCACTGGGTGTGGGGGGGGGAGTGAGTGAGTGGCTGTGTGGTGCTTAGCTGCTGGCTGGGGTTAAACCATGACAATGACAAATGAGATAAAGTATCAGCCAGGTTATAATAAATGGATGGATATCTTAAAACAAAGATATTGTACAACTAACTCAGCCAAAAGGTTTAGAAGTGGAATAGACTATTTCAGTTGGAAGGGACCTGCAACGATCATCTCATCCAACTCCCTGATCAGTTCAGGGCTGACCAAAAGTTAAAGCATGTTGTTAAGGGCATTGTCCAAATGCCCCTTAAACACTGACAGGCTTGGGTCATTGACCACCTCTCCAGGAAGCCTGTTCCAGTGTTTGACCACCCTCTCGGTACAGAAATGCTTCCTACTGTCCAGCCTAAACCTCCCCTGGTGCAGCTTTGAACCATTTCCCGGTGTCCTATTCCCTGGATCCCAGGGAGAAGAGCTCAGCACCTCCCTCTCCATGTCCCCTCCTCGGGAAGCTGCAGAGCGCGATGCAGTCACCCCTCAGCCTCCTTCTCTCCAAACTAGACAAGGCCAAAGTCCTCAGCCGCTCCTCAGAGGACATGTCTTCCAGCCCTGTCACCAGCTTGGTTGCCCTCCTCTCAACACATTCAGGGACCTTCACCTCTTTCTTAAATGGTGGGGCCAGAACCACACACAGCACTGGAGGTAAGGCCGCACCAATGCTGAATACAGTGGGACAATCCCCTCTCTTGACCAGCTGGTCCTGCTGTGTTTGATGTACCCCAGGATGCAGTTTGCCCCCTTGGCTGCCAGGACACACTGCTGGCTCCTATTGAGCTGCTGCCGACCAGCACTCCCAGTTTGCGTAAGGCCTTTGTGAATTGCTCTGAAAGCATAACATAGCCGTTCATGCTGGAACACAGAGTAAATGAAGAAAACAAATGCAAATACCCAGAGTCAGAAACTCAGGAAACATGCCATTTAGGCTGAACAGAGGAATGCTAGATCATTCTTAAATAATGTTGAGTCATCAAAAACGCAAACTATGACCTGGATCTATAAAAGGAGTTAGGTATACAATAGAAGAATTGCATCTTTTTGTGGTCAACTGACCCCTTGCCTAGGAGAGGTAAAAATCAAGTTCAGTCTCCTGGGGAAACTCTCTCGTAACTTTTAGGAAATGTCCTTACATTATACTGTCGGCTATGCTGTGTATATGAGAAAGTAAGGAGGATGCATCCTGTCATTGGAAGCTGTCATGCAGAAAAAGGTTAAAAATAATTCAATATCCATGGAACCAGGAAATAAGGTTATCTCTTTTAAAACATTATTGCCTTTACCACTAATAATCAGATATATTCACGAATGCATAATTGGTTGGTGTTCACAGAAACAAATTATTCTTCTAGAGGAAAAGATAACTTTTAAATATAGATTTTCACATCCAAGACATTATTTAAAAATTTAGGATCTATTTGGAATGAGGGTAAATGCATTTATGAAGGCCTCATCCAAAATCCAATTAGAAAAATTGTTTCTTGCAAAGACATGTTTTTGTTTTGCAGATTTATTATATTTTCTTCCCTTTCTAAGAATTATAGTTTTGTACTGCATATATTTCTCATGCCTTATTGACCCTACATATATGGTCCATGAGGCCTTAGTACATGACTTCTTCTGTATTATCTGTACCATGAAACACACATAAGCTGTAATGACCCGTTGGATCTTATTGAAATAGCTGCTGTTCTAATGCAGAAAGAAAAAAAAATGGTCTCAGCAAAAGTTCATCATGTATTTAAAGACTGAATCCTAATCCATATGCACAGGAGACCAATGTAGAGATGGTTAAGATGCAAGTGCTTAAAGATTTCTAAATGTAAGATTCTCTTTCTCAGGTTATCCTGGGAAATAAATTGCTTTTGTACATTGGCAATTCAGCAGATGGCACCCTTTCCTCTGAGTAACTTAAGTACAAATGTCCTGTACTGTAATGGGGGACAGTGTTCTTCTACAGGTGATAGGCTATTTGTTTCTTAGTTTAGATATAAAATCAAGATCCTCAGCATTTGTAATTACATATTCTAGGTCATTATTTGCAAGAGCTAAAATATTGATACTTGTGTACTCCTTATATCCTCATTTGGGAAGTATGAGTCTCTTTCTTTTTGCAGTTTAACGCTATTCCTCTTTGTTTTAAATGGTCTAAAAGGCTGCCATATATTGTCAAATAGATGTTGAGTTCCACTTCAAGAATGGATTCAGTTAGCCCTGAGTGAGAGGATCCCTATATACAGTTTGTATCTTGGCTTGTTATGTTGCAGTTATAAAATATTTTGACTCTTCCCAATGAAAATTGATAAATATCTATAAAATAAATACTGATGTAATAGAGATACTACAAAGCCTGGGTAAATAAAATGTATTTAGTTTTTAATTGAATTTTCAGGTATAAAAATAAGAATATAGCCAGAAACAAATAAGGAGTTCTAAACCTGCAGGCTGTCAACTACAAAAATCCATTGGAAATTTTTAAGTTTAAGACCGCTAGGTGGGGTTGTAAACAATATTGTATTGGTGATATTTGTTAGATTTGTTAGGATTTCACTGGAACTATACACTGCCAAAAATATAATCTCCAGGAAATAAAGCAAGCGATAGTACACTAACAAAACAGCAATAAGGTTTTCATAATAATTTATTTACCTTAAAAGACCAAATCCCATGTGTAAGTAGAAAAAGGTTTCTAAAACATACTCCAGGCTCAATGACTCTATTGTGTAATCACACAATATGATGTTGTGCTTTTTTTTTTCCTTTTTGTGTCTCAGTATTCATTTTCCTCACTGATGCAGCATGGTTTTTTCCCCTTTGTTGTAATAGTTCATTAGCACCAGTTGAGACAGTAACACTGACTGGTGAAATCAGAAACCTTGTGCTGCAGTAAAAACCGATTTTGATGTACTCTTCTTATTTCTTTTTTTCTCTTGTGAGGAAAACCATTCAGATGAGTAGAACTTGCTCTGGAAAGCTACACATTGAAGCAATTTTATAACTGAATTCTTATTGATTAACTGTATGCCAGTGATGTACAAAGAGGGGCAAGACCACACAGCAGGACAAACTGTACCACCCCAATCCTAATACTCTCAAACTGCTTTTAAATACCCTTTGAGAAATTGCTTTGTTGCAAGACATTATGCTGCTTTGTTGTGTAATTTATGCGTACTTTTTCAATGTAATGCGAGACAGACAAGGTCACTTATTACATCACTGAAATGGCTGAGTGTATATTCTGGGGATAAGTTATCCTCTTTAATTTTTGAGCACATCCATTGCGTCTTCTAATAAATTTGCTCCTTTTCTTTGTCTCCCTTGCAAATAAGGTTTGCATCCATGTAACTGCATGCAAAAACACCAGTCTTGTTTATATGTCATTATCAATGTTAATGATTCTTTTTATAATATATTAGAGCCTTTCTACTCAGTTACAATCATAAAGATTGATGTTATTTTCTTTTTGCCTTCTGAGTCTCAATCAATTAAGCATTGGTCAGATTTGAAATCAGTCATGGATTTTTTAACTGCCTCCTGTTTCATCTTCAAGATCATCTGTCTTCTTAGCTCAGGCTCTAATAAGAGTTTAGCATATTGCTGAACAAGTAATATTGTCTGGAATTTAAATAATGTAGATCCAGTAAGAAAAATATTTGCATTTGAGGAAGAGTGGATTGAATTATGGATTATTGCTTATCTGTGAAGTTAAAAACCCTGGATTTGAATCTAGCTCTGGAGAGCAAAATAAGGGTCTGACAAAAAGAAAGCTTATAGCTTGAATTTTTTATAACATAACTTGGTCTACTTCTATTTACTGCGCAGAATTATAATATTCTTATGCTAGTATATTTAGATTCCTGTGATTACACTTGACATAATTAAATTTAGAATGTGTTTTGTTGGGAAGGTCTCATTTAGCCCCTGCATTGTTGTCACTTAATAAGATAAAGAACAAATATGGTAAGACATACTCATAATTTCTCATAATGCAAGGCACATTCATGGAATTAGTTAAATCAGTTAATATCTTTTATTTGATATCAAAACCATAGGTCCTTTTGTTTGCCTTAATAAGTAAGCATGACTGGCAGTTTCATATGAAGATATAATGCAGGGAAAAAGAGAACACATGATTTTAGTTCCATCACCAAGCTCTATGAGCTGCAAGTGAGAGGTGAAAACAAATACAGTACTCCTTTAAAATAATCAGCCTGCATTTATTATTGTCAGCTCTAAAATAACTAGTTAAGGTTAATGTTTACTTTATGATAAACAGTCATCCAAGCAATTACCCAAAACAAATATATGCAATTAACATTAATTATGGTCTTGAACCCAAATAGTTACTGACCTTAAAAAAAAAAAAAAAAAAAAGGAAAAAAAGAAAAAAAAGAGGAAACCCCTCAAATTACCAGAATAGGAGAACTGAGCTTGCATATTACACCCTTCCAGCAATTTTGTCAGAAATCATTTAGGCAACAGTTCTAGACTTTTAAAAGTCTAGAGCCATCTGAAGATTCATAGAGGATTTTTAGAAGTCCAGATAAAACCGATGTTCAAAGCCTTTGGCTCACAGGTGCCTATTTGACTGGCATAATATTAAGTGCTTTCCAAGAATCCAAATAGCTGTTTTCTGTCTAAGACTAAAATAAAGGTTATATTGTGGCTTTCCAAAGATTTGTTTACTAATAGGCTTGGTGCTTTTTGCATGTCTTTTCATCAGATGGGTGGTTATTATCCTGGACTGAGGTATCGGTGACAATGATCCCTAAAACCATCAGTGGGGCTTTCTGTGCTCTACACAGAAAGGCATGTAACCTGCCTTTACATGTGGCAGTTTTGCCTGATACAGCACTTGGAAAGAAGTCGTGCAGTGTGAGGTAAGTTGACTGCCTGTAGAAGGCTAATGCTTGTGGTGCTTACTATGTGTCAGGATTGCTTCTGAATGATGGAGGAAAAGGTAACTTATGACAAAGGGAAAAATTAACCACTAATAGAGTAATTCACTTCATGATAGTCTACTTATTCCACCCAACTTCCGATGTACATATCTTTCCGAAGTTAGTAAAATTGTTCTCTGTGTTCTTTGCTTCCTCTATGTTGTGTATACATAGCGACTGATTTGGGAGTCCTCCAAATATGAAGTGGGGTAGTTTTTTAAACATTATTCTGGACCAACTATTTATTTTACCTTTTTGCCCACTTTTGCCAAATATATGCTTCTTTCCACTGGCAGTTGATAATGAGAAAAAGGAGTATACTGTTAGAGCCAGCAACCCAAGACTCATGAGAAACCATCATTATTGTCAACGTAAAAGGAACAAACAAACATGAGAAACTTGTGTCCTTATAATGTGGAAACAAAGCTAATGGAAGAGAGTACAGGAATAATGCAAAAAGTTGAGTCATATTATTTTGAGGAAATGTCCTCCATTTTGTACTTAAAATTTATTAATTTTTAATTTATTTGTATAATTTCTTTTTAGTTTTTATTTTAGTTTTATTTAAATATTTTTATTTATTATTTTATTTTAATTATTTTTCTTATTTATTTTTGTTATTTATTTATACTGATTAGTTGTTACTATTATATTTATTAAAAAATTATACTTATCACAGCATCTTCTCCAATCCTCTGCAATAAAAAAATACAGATAGCAATAGATACACATTCTTGGAGGAGTCTGCAGTCAACCATAAGCAGCCATTAAGGCCCTGGCAAAAGAGCTAATCCCATACTGCTGGAAAACATGTGAATGCTAGGCATCAGCTGCTACCTTCTTACCTTTTACTTACTTAAAATGAAACCTTTCTGAAACTATTAACGAATGTGTGTGTGGCAATTGTTTGCTTTGTCTAGAAGATTGCCAAAAAACAGTCTTACACCTGAGTCTTGTCTGAAGACAATGTACCTGCTTAGTTCTAAATACTGAGCCAGTCTGAGTGCGCTGTGTCAAAGCACATCTTGGCAGGCTTCCGCTCCTGCTTAGATTAACTTTGAGTAAAGATCAGAGTCAATCTTAAAAAATTATTTGAAACAAATTTTGATTGAGAGTCCCTTTTCATAGCCCTAAGTCATTCATTCCCCCCTCTCCCCCCCAACCTGGCTCTGTTTATATTGAGAAGTATCTTTTGCAGCTGTCAGAAACCCATACTCCCCCAAATACCTGTGTAGTTTTGCATGCCTTCTTCCTTTCAGCTGCCTCCTGCTGCCTTTCCAGTGAGGTTCACTTTCAGCTCCTCTGCCATTCCTGGTTATCACCTTCTTTTGGACTTGAAAAAGACGGGAATAACTGTAAGTCATTTACCAGTTGCTTTTTCTTTCATACATATCTGTCTAATGTAAACATTTACCATACATAAATTGCAGTGTTTTGTTAGAGACTTCCTGTAAAATCTCAGGAGTGGATGTGCCTGGGCCTGATGGATAGACGATAACGGAGGTGTGTTCTCAAAGGGGATGAGTATCTATCTCTGCTTACCCTGTAAGCAGAGCCACTTTGACCCCTACACAGGCCACAATGCTCTTACCAGCATGGCTGGGAGATACAATTCTAGTGTTCTTTCCCAAGGAAATGAGACTCATACAAATGCCCTGTCAGTCACAGCATTCAATGTCCTGACCAATTTCAACACATTTTGAAAGATGGATAGAAATCTTAAAGATAACTGTGTTCCTGCAAGTTTTCTGAAAATCAGTGGCTATACAGAGGTGAATGCCAAAATAATAGTAGCCATTTCAGTGATGAACCCAGGGTGCATGGGAGCAGAGATTTCTAAATCTGAGCCTGAACAGACGGGAGAAGTTGCTTGCTGAGACAGAGATGCTCAGTGAAGATCATGGGAAAGCAGTAAAAGCAAACAGCAAGAAAACTTACTGGAGGTCTCAGTGGCTGGATCTTTCCAGGCATGAAGGAGACTAAAATGAAATAATACTTTCAGAGAGGAAAAGAGTGGCAGGATGCACACGCTTATGTTCTAGTTGGAACAAACCTCCTGGCCTGTCAACACTTACATGGATTTACATTATTGTAACATGTGTTGTCTCCCGCCCTGGAAAGGGATCTTGGGATAAACTGGACTACTGTGGTAAAAGAGGAGTCAAAGGACAAAAATCCATAGAAATAATGCTTTCCTGATTCTTGTGTTCACTGAAAACTTGTGTTTTGTGCAAACATAAATATTCAGGTGAACAGTTTTGCTTTAACAACACCAATAAACACAAATTAAAATAGCTCTATAACTAGTGGAACTAGAAAAGCCTAGTTTCCTTTCCTTCTTCCAGAACGCCATATTACAGCTTTTTCTGTAGTTAACAAAAGGTTAATAGGAGGTAGGATATGAAGTCAATGCATGGGTTATTACATAGTTTTTAGATTAAAATCTCTATTTTTTAATTCAGTTTCCTTGAACAAGTTGGATTTGTAAATGAGAACTAAGCTTATGGAAAACCAGATGTTTTATTTATGGAGACAAAAATAGTCCTGAATTTAGTGACAAAATAAAATAGATTTGCCACCTTTTTTCACAAAGTAAGGACTTTGAGAAAATATTTTTTATTCAATTTGCCACACTTACAAATCAACAGTAATAAAAATCACCTTTGTATTCAGATGCATGAGTGAAATAATTCTGTCTGAAATGCCAGTATTCCGAGAGCAGGAATCTTTAATGAAACTACCTCTCCAGTCATAGGTCTCAAATTGCTGCTGTGTAATTTTAGCAATGGCAATACACATCAGATTACAAGGAGATATTTTAAACAAGTCTTCATATGTCTGTTACTGCATTGACTGTAAATCAATTGCCCTGTTTGGAAGCAACTGAAGTCAAACTACAAAGCCAGATGATGTTGACAAATGCTTCTGTGTACAAAATAAAGAAGGACAACAAGCATCTACTTCTTGTACTGTAGCAATGCACAGACTAGAAAGGCACATGAGGAGTTTATTAATTCAAAGGCAAGAAGCAGGCTGTAAGTAATGACTTTTTTACAGGTGAAAATTAATCTGGAACAAAAGCAAACATGAATTTAAAGCAGATTCTTTACAGTATGGTGATTAGGCCATGCATGAGACCTTGTTTAGGTGACAGCTTATTCTGGAATAATTAGTCCTGATCTGGCATACCAGTTTGTATGTATTATGAATGATTCTCTCATTTTTCATATGTGGCATATCTGCTAACTTTGCTTGACCAGTTTGGATACTCAGATCAAGCACCTGTGTTTTGTGAAGATCTTTGCTCAAACAACAGCTCTAAATTTATGTCGATTGCAGTTGTGAATATACTGCAATTTATATACTGTACTTTCAGAAAACAGGGGGTCAAACTGCATATTTAGGTAATGAAGATTAATTACTGACCAGCTCTGAAAATTCAGTTTAAGAAAAAACATTTCATGTCAGACATAGAGATAGAAAGCCTGCTCTCCTGTGTGGTGTTCATTCTCCTTAACTTAAAGACCAACAACTCAATATTTCATTAATGCTGTGCTCCAACTTCCGCAGCAAATGAGTCAGGAATTCAATAGACAACTGTCTCCTTTGTGTACAGCCCTGATACCCCACCAAACCACACTAGCATAATAAGCTAATGAGCACAAGGAGGCCAAACTGATGTCACACATGCAGCTTTAGTTCTGCTCGTTCTTAACTCAGAGAGCTTGTCTTTGCAGTCTTGACAATATTTTTTTTATATAACAGCAAAATGTAGGGCCAATGAAGAGGTACAAGATTATTTCTATAATATATGTAAATTTTCGGTCCTTAGACCGGCTCAGCTCATAGGTGATTGACATTTAATAGCTGTCAACTTTGTAGTCCCTGACAGGAAGCTAAATCTGAGATCTTTGTCTATTCAGTTTACTGAAAAAATTAAACCAGAGGAATAGGAATCAAAGTTGTCAGTTCTCA